>NW_028322102.1:1002500-1080000 GCF_057628025.1 Oncorhynchus mykiss
GCCTCGTTCATGAAACAACACGCCTCGTTCATGTGGAACAACACGCTTCGTTCATGAAACAACACGCCTCGATCTCATGGAACAACACGCCTCGTTCATGTGGAACAACACGCCTCGTTCATGGAACAACACGCCTCGTTCATGTGGAACAACACGCCTTGTTCATGGAACAACACGCCTCGTTCATGGAACAACACGCCTCGTTCATGTGGAACAACACGCCTCGTTCATGGAACAACTTGCCTCGTTCATGTGGAACAACACGCCTCGATCATGGAACAACACGCCTCGATCATGGAACAACACGCCTCGTTCATGTGGAACAACACGCCTCGTTCATGTGGAACAACACGCCTCGATCATGGAACAACACGCCTCGTTCGTGGAACAACACGCCTCGTTCATGTGGAACAACACGCCTCGTTCATGTGGAACAACACGCCTCGATCATGGAACAACACGCCTCGTTCGTGGAACAACACGCCTCGTTCATGTGGAACAACACGCCTCGTTCATGTGGAACAACACGCCTCGTTCATGTGGAACAACACGCCTCGATCATGGAACAACACGCCTCGTTCATGTGGAACAACACGCCTCGTTCATGTGGAACAACACGCCTCGTTCATGGAACAACACGCCTCGTTCATGGAACAACACGCCTCGTTCATGAAACAACACGCCTCGTTCATGTGGAACAACACGCTTCGTTCATGAAACAACACGCCTCGATCTCATGGAACAACACGCCTCGTTCATGTGGAACAACACGCCTCGTTCATGGAACAACACGCCTCGTTCATGTGGAACAACACGCCTTGTTCATGGAACAACACGCCTCGTTCATGGAACAACACGCCTCGTTCATGTGGAACAACTTGCCTCGTTCATGTGGAACAACACGCCTCGATCATGGAACAACACGCCTCGATCATGGAACAACACGCCTCGTTCATGTGGAACAACACGCCTCGTTCATGTGGAACAACACGCCTCGATCATGGAACAACACGCCTCGTTCGTGGAACAACACGCCTCGTTCATGTGGAACAACACGCCTCGTTCATGTGGAACAACACGCCTCGATCATGGAACAACACGCCTCGTTCATGTGGAACAACACGCCTCGTTCATGTGGAACAACACGCCTCGTTCATGTGGAACAACACGCCTCGATCATGGAACAACACGCCTCGATCATGGAACAACGCTGTTCCTGTATCAGAGTTATGTTGTAGCGCTCTGCTGCCTCTCACTTCTCATCTCCTGCCTCTCACTTCTCATCTCCTGCCTCTTCTGACGGACATCAAGCGTTTGACCACTGGTTAGCAGAGAGAGATGTTTGGGTCTTAGTCATAGGCCTGCGTCCCTATATACATCTAGTGTACTACATGGCCCACTATAGAGGTGAAAGGGTGCCATATACATCTAGTGTACTACATGGCCCACTATAGAGGTGAAAGGGTGCCATATACATCTAGTGTACTACATGGCCCACTATAGAGGTGAAAGGGTGCCATATACATCTAGTGTACTACATGGCCCACTATAGAGGTGAAAGGGTGCCGTATACATCTAGTGTACTACATGGCCCACTATAGAGGTGAAAGGGTGCCGTATACATCTAGTGTACTACATGGCCCACTATAGAGGTGAAAGGGTGCCATATACATCTAGTGTACTACATGGCCCACTATAGAGGTGAAAGGGTGCCATATACATCTAGTGTACTACATGGCCCACTATAGAGGTGAAAGGGTGCCGTATACATCTAGTGTACTACATGGCCCACTATAGAGGTGAAAGGGTGCCATATACATCTAGTGTACTACATGGCCCCCTATAGAGGTGAAAGGGTGCCATTTGGGTCTTAGTCATTGTGTAGTACCGACTCTGATGACTCAGTGTCCAAAAGACAGGAAGAGAAACTATTTAGATCATATCCTGTGTGTTAAGCAGCAGGGTTGTTTGTGGTCGAGAGGAGTGAACGAGAGTGTAAAATTAGTACTGGACTGTGAGAACCAGAGAACTGAGAGAGAGAGAGACAGAGAGAGAGAGTGAGAGAGAAAGAGAGAGAGAGAGAGAGAGAGACAGAGACATTCTGCAAAAATATCCTCTGTGTACAACGTAGAACACCAAATAATGCATGCAGAGCAGAGGATACACGCTAATTATCAAAATCCAGAAAAGAGACGTTCAATTCTACAACCACCTAAAACGAGGCTATTCCCAAACCTTCCATAACAAAGCCATCACCTACAGAGAGATAAACCTCGAGAAGAGTCCCCTAAGCAAGCTGGTCCTGGGGCTCTGTTCACAAACACAAACACACCCTACAGAGCCCCAGGACAGCAGCACAATTAGACCCAACCAAATCATGAGAAAACAAAAAGATAATTACACATTGGAAAGAATTAACAAAAAAAACAGAGCAAACTAGAATGCTATTTGTCCCTAAACAGAGAGTACACAGTGGCAGGATACCTGACCACTCTGACTGACCCAAGAGAGAGAGAGAGAGACAGAGAGAAGAGAGAGAGAGACAGAGAGAGAGAGAGAGAAAGAGAGAGAGAGACAGCGAGAGAGAGAGACAGAGACAGAGAGAAAGACAGCGAGAGAGAGAGAGAGAGAGAGGGAGCGAGAGAGAGAGAGACTGTCATGCGTAGATGTAATAGGTGGCAGGGAAGTCAGGCGCAGGAGAGTCAAATGGAGTGTAAAATGGAGTCTTTTAATAAAGTCCACGGAGTATGCTCCATAACACTAAATGTACATAAACATGGGTACAAGGACCCGACGCACACCTATACAACAATCACACTACACTGACAATAAAACAATCTCTGACAAAGACATGAGGGGAAACAGAGGGTTAAATACACAACAGGTAATGAATGGGATTGAAAACAGGTGTATGGGAAGACAAGACAAAACCAATGGAAAATGAAAAAAGGATCAATGATGGCTAGAAGACCGGTGACGTCGAACGCCGAGCACCGCCCGAACAAGGAGAGGCAACGACTTCGGCAGCAGTCGTGACAGAGACAGAGAGAGAGAAAGAGAGAGAGAGAGAGAGAGAGCGGGGGGAGGGCTGGGGGGGTCTAAACTAACTGTTGAGAGTTGAGGTGAACATTTGCCTCAATCCTACGGCAGAATGTGAAGAATTGCAAAAAATTAACTTTGAAATGTAAATTTTTAATCTTCCAGGGGGGGGGGGGGGGCGCTAAAATGTTTTGCTCGCAAGGTGACGGGGGGGGGGGTGGCACACAGATTCACGAGCCACTGCGGCCCCTAATGACGAGTTCTGTTTTTCTGTAGCCCAATCCCTGGTCAAGAACAACTGGGAGGTGCCAGACCACACATCCAGCCACTTCCTCTTGGCTTTCTGATGAACCAGTCCGTCCACCTGTAGCCAATCCCTGGTCAAGAACAACTGGGAGGTGCCAGACCACACATCCAGTCACTTCCTCTTGGCGTTATGATGAACCGGTCCACCTGTAGCCCAACAACAGATATGTTTCCACCCACACACCGGCCGCTATCCATCGTACCCTGAAGCGCAGACCCCCAACGCTGACTCTCTACATACTGTACTACAAATGCTGTTTACGAACTCTTGACATTCAGCTGAATGACACATAACCCACAGCAAAGGGAATGTTCTAGTTTCACAGTACAGTGATTTACTGTGAGGTGTCTCTCAGTCTCTCACCTTTTTGCCGTGCTGATAAACCTCTCAGTCAGAGGAGTACTTCTGTTCAGCCTCACTCATATCCTACTGATATGTGGTGTAATGGTTCAGGTTGCTCACTGGGTACAGTGTGTTTACATACATGCTTCCTGATAAGGATTTAAAGGTGTAGTGTACAGTCAACAACAAAAATATGTGGATTTCCTGCATTTTATATATATATTTCAACACTATGAGGTTGCAAATGATGATCATGTCCGTTTGGCGTAGTGAGCTGTTTGAAAAGACCTCCTGAAATATCAGTCTGTTTTGGTGGGAAGGAGTGTTTGGCCTGCCTGGTGACATCACCGGGTGATACGTTAGTTAATAGACCAATGAGACAGAGAGTTCCAAAAACCTCTCTGCCAATAACAGCTAGTTTTGCGTTGTCTCCTCCCCACTCAGACCACACCCAGACATTTCCAGATAAATTCTTGCTTGAGGAATGTCTTTTTGCTAACAAACTATTTTTAATTAATAGTTTAATTAAAAACAATCACTGAAAGGTACTTAAATGTTACCCAGAAATAATTTGATATTGAGATAAAAACAGCTGCTTTGGACCTTTAACTGGCCAACAGTGAAATATCAAAGGCCTACTTCCTTACTCGTGAATGTTGACAATACAAGAAATGACAGAGACTAATGGAAGTGAAGTGATGTGAACTTCATCATCTTTGTCTGGGGACATATATTACCCAATCAACATCAGTATAACCTGTCCCTTGGATTGACAGTAACCCCTGTACATTAACATCTGGGAGGGGGGCAGGACGAGGGAGTTGGTAGGAAGAATGTCCTGTTCATCAACGTCTGGGAGGGGATACAGGATGAGGGAGTTGGTAGGAAGAATGTCCTGTACATTAACGACAGTCAATGTCCTGTAAACTAAGCTAACTACAGAGAATGTCCTGTAAACTGACTACAGAGAATGTCCTGTAAACTAACTACAGTCAATGTCCTGTAAACTAACTACAGTCAATGTCCTGTAAACTAACTACAGTCAATGTCCTGTAAACTAACTACAGTCAATGTCCTGTAAACTAACTACAGTATATGTCCTGTAAACTAACTACAGTCTATGTCCTGTAAACTAACTACAGTTAATGTTCTGTAAACTAACTACAGAGAATGTCCTGTAAATTAACTACAGTCAATGTCCTGTAAACTAACTACAGTCAATGTCCTGTAAACTAACTACAGTCAATGTCCTGTAAACTAACTACAGTCAATGTCCTGTAAACTAACTACAGTCCTGTCCTAGCCGTTAGGACAGGAAGATAGATATACTGCTCTATCGGTAAACTAGAAGCTACGGCTAGGACAGGAAGATAGATATACTGCTCTATCTGTAAACTAGAAGCTACGGCTAGGACAGGAAGATAGATATACTGCTCTATCTGTAAACTAGAAGCTACGGCTAGGACAGGAAGATAGATATACTGCTCTATCTGTAAACTAGAAGCTACGGCTGTGACAGGAAGATAGATATACTGCTCTATCTGTAAACTAGAAGCTACGGCTAGGACAGGAAGATAGATATACTGCTCTATCTGTAAACTAGAAGCTACGGCTAGGACAGGAAGATAGATATACTGCTCTATCTGTAAACTAGAAGCTACGGCTGGGACAGGAACATAGATATACTGCTCTATCTGTAAACTAGAAGCTACGGCTGGGACAGGAAGATAGATATACTGCTCTATCTGTAAACTAGAAGCTACGGCTAGGACAGGAAGATAGATATACTGCTCTATCGGTAAACTAGAAGCTACGGCTGTGACAGGAAGATAGATATACTGCTCTATCGGTAAACTAGAAGCTACGGCTAGGACAGGAAGATAGATATACTGCTCTATCGGTAAACTAGAAGCTACGGCTGGGACAGGAAGATAGATATACTGCTCTATCTGTAAACTAGAAGCTACGACTGGGACAGGAAGATAGATATACTGCTCTATCTGTAAACTAGAAGCTACGGCTGGGACAGGAAGAGGAGGTTCATCTGAAGAATGTCCAGTAACCTCGGTACATTACTCTCAGAACGTTAGACCAGCAGGATGTGGATGATTCATAAATCTCTCTCTGTAACCTTGACGTAACTCCTGAAGAAACGGTGGAGATCTACGGAGTCGGACAGTAAGGGGGGGGGGGGCTGCGTTCCACATTACACCCCATTCCCTTTCCAGTGCACTACTTTTGACCAGGGCCCATAAGTAGTGCACTATGTAGGGAGCCATTTGGGATGCAAGAAAATGACTTCTTCAGACTTTCACATCTCCAACTCCCTTCTCTCCACGTCCTAATACCTCAAAGGTATCATATCAGCTGATCTGAGGGCAGGGCTTGGTTTCCTGTGAGTAAATCATCTAGTAAATCAACTCCCCTTTTAGGAAGTGCTGACGTAAATATACTATAGATGTATTGAGTAATCTGACCCTGGTTTTACAACACAGGAGGCTGTGTCACAAAACGGAACCCTATTCCCAACGGTGCACTACTGTTCTCCACACTACGTAGGGCTCAAAAGTAGTGCACTACTGTTCTCCACACGACGTAGGGCTCAAAAGTAGTGCACTACTGTTTACCACACGACGTAGGGCTCAAAAGTAGTGCACTACTGTTTTCCACACTACATAGGGCTCAAAAGTAGTGCACTACTGTTCTCCACACTACATAGGACTCAAAAGTAGTGCACTACTGTTCTCCACACTACGTAAGGCTCAAAAGTAGTGCACTACTGTTCTCCACACTACATAGGACTCAAAAGTAGTGCACTACTGTTCTCCACACTACATAGGGCTCAAAAGTAGTGCACTACTGTTCTCCACACTACATAGGACTCAAAAGTAGTGCACTACTGTTCTCCACACTACATAGGGCTCAAAAGTAGTGCACTACTGTTCTCCACACTACGTAGGGCTCAAAAGTAGTGCACTACTGTTCTCCACACTACGTAGGGCTCAAAAGTAGTGCACTACTGTTCTCCACACTACGTAGGGCTCAAAAGTAGTGCACTACTGTTCTCCACACTACGTAGGGCTCAAAAGTAGTGCACTACTGTTCTCCACACTACATAAGGCTCAAAAGTAGTGCACTACTGTTCTCCACACTACATAGGGCTCAAAAGTAGTGCACTACTGTTCTCCACACTACATAGGACTCAAAAGTAGTGCACTACTGTTCTCCACACTACGTAGGGCTCAAAAGTAGTGCACTACTGTTCTCCACACTACATAGGGCTCAAAAGTAGTGCACTACTGTTCTCCACACTACATAGGACTCAAAAGTAGTGCACTACTGTTCTCCACACTACATAGGGCTCAAAAGTAGTGCACTACTGTTCTCCACACTACATAGGGCTCAAAAGTAGTGCACTACTGTTCTCCACACTACATAGGGCTCAAAAGTAGTGCACTACTGTTCTCCACACTACATAGGGCTCAAAAGTAGTGCACTACTGTTCTCCACACTACATAGGACTCAAAAGTAGTGCACTACTGTTCTCCACACGACGTAGGGCTCAAAAGTAGTGCACTACTGTTTTCCACACTACATAGGGCTCAAAAGTAGTGCACTACTGTTCTCCACACTACATAGGACTCAAAAGTAGTGCACTACTGTTCTCCACACTACGTAAGGCTCAAAAGTAGTGCACTACTGTTCTCCACACTACATAGGACTCAAAAGTAGTGCACTACTGTTCTCCACACTACATAGGGCTCAAAAGTAGTGCACTACTGTTCTCCACACTACATAGGACTCAAAAGTAGTGCACTACTGTTCTCCACACTACATAGGGCTCAAAAGTAGTGCACTACTGTTCTCCACACTACGTAGGGCTCAAAAGTAGTGCACTACTGTTCTCCACACTACGTAGGGCTCAAAAGTAGTGCACTACTGTTCTCCACACTACGTAGGGCTCAAAAGTAGTGCACTACTGTTCTCCACACTACGTAGGGCTCAAAAGTAGTGCACTACTGTTCTCCACACTACATAAGGCTCAAAAGTAGTGCACTACTGTTCTCCACACTACATAGGGCTCAAAAGTAGTGCACTACTGTTCTCCACACTACATAGGACTCAAAAGTAGTGCACTACTGTTCTCCACACTACGTAGGGCTCAAAAGTAGTGCACTACTGTTCTCCACACTACATAGGGCTCAAAAGTAGTGCACTACTGTTCTCCACACTACATAGGACTCAAAAGTAGTGCACTACTGTTCTCCACACTACATAGGGCTCAAAAGTAGTGCACTACTGTTCTCCACACTACATAGGGCTCAAAAGTAGTGCACTACTGTTCTCCACACTACATAGGGCTCAAAAGTAGTGCACTACTGTTCTCCACACTACATAGGGCTCAAAAGTAGTGCACTACTGTTCTCCACACTACATAGGACTCAAAAGTAGTGCACTACTGTTCTCCACACTACATAGGGCTCAAAAGTAGTGCACTACAGCAACGACAAAAAGAAGGGGATATGATGCATTCTGGGACATTCAATGTATTCTATGAATACCAGCTCTGCTGAAATTCCATCTCTGGCCAGGCCAGGCATGCAGTGCATTAGCAGGGCTAGAGGATCTAGTAGTGGCAGGTTCAGAGGAAGGGCTAGGATCCTCTAGGGTGGTATAGTGTTGAGAGTGTATCTGTGAGACTTATTAATAATGTAATACAGTACAGAACGACATCCTAACAGGATCCTGGGGGTGTAACACGGTACAGAACAACATCCTAACAGGATCCTGGGGGTGTAACACAGTACAGAACAACATCCTAACAGGATCCTGGGGGTGTAACACAGTACAGAACAACATCCTAACAGGATCCTGGGGGTGTAACACAGTACAGAACAACATCCTAACAGGATCCTGGGGGTGTAACACAGTACAGAACAACATCCTAACAGGATCCTGGGGGTGTAACACAGTACAGAACAACATCCTAACAGGATCCTGGGGGTTTGTAACACGGTACAGAACAACATCCTAACAGGATCCTGGGGGTGTAACACAGTACAGAACAACATCCTAACAGGATCCTGGGGTTTGTAACACAGTACAGAACAACATCCTAACAGGATCCTGGGGGTGTAACACAGTACAGAACAACATCCTAACATGATCATGGGGGTGTAACACAGTACAGAACAACATCCTAACAGGATCCTGGGGGTGTAACACAGTACAGAACAACATCCTAACAGGATCCTGGGGGTGTAACACAGTACAGAACAACATCCTAACAGGATCCTGGGGGTGTAACACAGTACAGAACAACATCCTAACAGGATCCTGGGGGTGTAACACAGTACAGAACAACATCCTAACAGACTGTCTGGTACACTTCTGTATGTAGTGTTGTCTACACTGTTCCAGCTGGTCAGAGAGAATAATTATATTGTAATCTACCAGCACCTGTTTGATACACGTAATCCTCCCACAACGCCTCCTCCCACAACTCCTTCTCCCACAATGCCTCCTCCCACAACGTCTCCTCCCACAACGCCTCCTCCCACAACGCCTCCTCCCACAACGTCTCCTCCCACAACGCCTCCTCCCACAACGTCTCCTCCCACAACTCCTCCTCCCACAACGCCTCCTCCCACAACGCCTGCTCCCACAATGCCTCCTCCCACAACTCCTTCTCCCACAATGCCTCCTCCCACAACGTCTCCTCCCACAACGCCTCCTCCCACAACGCTTCCTCCCACAACGCCTCCTCCCACAACGCCTCCTCCCACAACGCCTCCTCCCACAACGCCTGCTCTCACAACGCCCCCTCCCACAACTCCTCCTCCCACAACGCCTCCTCCCACAACACCTCCTCCCACAACGCCTGCTCTCACAACGCCCCCTCCCACAACTCCTCCTCCCACAACGCCTCCTCCCACAACGCCTCCTCCCACAACTCCTCCCACAACGCCTGCTCCCACAACGCCTCCTCCCATAATGACATTACCTACAGACATTACCTACAGCTCCAGGCTGCTATACTAAGTCTACTAATGATAATGCCATGATGGTTACACCAGTTTACCATGTTCAACAGCTAGGTTACTGTAGAAAGAGAGAATGATCAACAGCTAGGTTACTGTAGAAAGAGAGAGAATGATCAACAGCTAGGTTACTGTAGAGAGAGAGAATGATCAACAGCTAGGTTACTGTAGAGAGAGAGAGAGAATGATCAACAGCTAGGTTACTGTAGAGAGAGAATGATCAACAGCTAGGTTACTGTAGAGAGAATGTTCAACAGCTAGGTTACTGTAGAGAGAGAGAATGATCAGCAGCTAGGTTACTGTAGAGAGAGAGAGAATGATCAACAGCTAGGTTACTGTAGAGAGAGAGAGAATGTTCAACAGCTAGGTTACTGTAGAGAGAGAGAGAATGTTCAACAGCTAGGTTACTGTAGAAAGAGAAAATGATCAACAGCTAGGTTACTGTAGAGAGAGAGAGAATGATCAACAGCTAGGTTACTGTAGAGAGAGAGAATTATCAACAGCTAGGTTACTGTAGAGAGAGAGAGAATGATCAACAGCTAGGTTACTGTAGAGAGAATGATCAACAGCTAGGTTACTGTAGAGAGAGAGAGGATGATCAACAGCTAGGTTAGTGTAGAGAGAATGATCAACAGCTAGGTTACTTTAGAGAGAATGTTCAACAGCTAGGTTACTGTAGAGAGAGAGAATTATCAGCAGCTAGGTTACTGTAGAGAGAGAGAGAATGTTCAACAGCTAGGTTACTGTAGAGAGAGAGAGAATGTTCAACAGCTAGGTTACTGTAGAAAGAGAGAATGATCAACAGCTAGGTTACTGTAGAGAGAGAGAATGATCAACAGCTAGGTTATTGTAGAGAGAGAGAGAATGATCAACAGCTAGGTTACTGTAGAGAGAGAATGATCAACAGCTAGGTTACTGTAGAGAGAGAGAGAATGATCAACAGCTAGGTTACTGTAGAGAGAATGATCAACAGCTAGGTTACTGTAGAGAGAATGTTCAACAGCTAGGTTACTGTAGAGAGAGAGAATGTTCAACAGCTAGGTTACTGTAGAGATAGAGAATGATCAACAGCTAGGTTACTGTAGAGAGAGAGAATGTTCAACAGCTCGGTTACTGTAGAGAGAGAGAGAATGTTCAACAGCTAGGTTACTGTAGAGAGAGAGAGAATGATCAACAGCTAGGTTACTGTAGAGAGAGAGAATGTTCAACAGCTAGGTTACTGCAGAGAGAATGATCAACAGCTAGGTTACTGTAGAGAGAATGATCAACAGCTAGGTTACTGCAGAGAGAGAGAGAATGATCAACAGCTAGGTTACTGTAGAGAGAATGTTCAACAGCTAGGTTACTGTAAAGAGAATGTTCAACAGCTAGGTTACTGTAGAGAGAGAGAGAGAACGTTCAACAGCTAGGTTACTGTAGAGAGAGAGAATGATCAACAGCTAGGTTACTGTAGAGAGAGAGAATGATCAACAGCTAGATTACTGTAGAGAGAATGTTCAACAGCTAGGTTACTGTAAAGAGAGAGAATGATCAACTGCTAGGTTACTGTAGAGAGAGATAATGATCAACAGCTAGGTTACTGTAGAGACAGAGAATGATCAACAGCTAGGTTACTGTAGAGAGAGAGAATGTTCAACAGCTAGGTTACTGTAGAGAGAGAATGATCAACAGCTAGGTTACTGTAGAAAGACAGAGAATGATCAACAGCTAGGTTACTGTAGAGAGAATGTTCAACAGCTAGGTTACTGTAGAGAGAGAGAGAATGTTCAACAGCTAGGTTACTGTAGAGACAGAGAATGATCAACAGCTAGGTTACTGTAGAGAGAATGTTCAACAGCTAGGTTACTGTAGAGAGAGAGAGAGAATGTTCAACAGCTAGGTTACTGTAGAGACAGAGAATGATCAACAGCTAGGTTACTGTAGAGAGAGAGAATGATCAACAGCTAGGTTACTGTAGAGAGAATGTTCAACAGCTAGGTTACTGTAGAGAGAGAGAGAATGTTCAACAGCTAGGTTACTGTAGAGAGAGAGAATGATCAACAGCTAGGTTACTGTAGAGAGAATGTTCAACAGCTAGGTTACTGTAGAGACAGAGAATGATCAACAGCTAGGTTACTGTAGAGACAGAGAATGATCAACAGCTAGGTTACTGTAGAGAGAGAGAGAATGATCAACAGCTAGGTTACTGTAGAGACAGAGAATGATCAACAGCTAGGTTACTGTAGAGAGAGAGAATGATCAACAGCTAGGTTACTGTAGAGACAGAGAATGATCAACAGCTAGGTTACTGTAGAGAGAGAGAGAATGATCAACAGCTAGGTTACTGTAGAGACAGAGAATGATCAACAGCTAGGTTACTGTAGAGACAGAGAATGATCAACAGCTAGGTTACTGTAGAGACAGAGAATGATCAACAGCTAGGTTACTGTAGAGAGAGAGAGAATGATCAACAGCTAGGTTACTGTAGAGACAGAGAATGATCAACAGCTAGGTTACTGTAGAGACAGAGAATGATCAACAGCTAGGTTACTGTAGAGAGAGAGAGAATGTTCAACAGCTAGGTTACTGTAGAGACAGAGAATGATCAACAGCTAGGTTACTGTAGAGACAGAGAATGATCAACAGCTAGGTTACTGTAGAGACAGAGAATGATCAACAGCTAGGTTACTGTAGAGACAGAGAATGATCAACAGCTAGGTTACTGTAGAGACAGAGAATGATCAACAGCTAGGTTACTGTAGAGAGAGAGAATGATCAACAGCTAGGTTACTGTAGAGAGAGAGAATGATCAACAGCTAGGTTACTGTAGAGAGAGAGAATGATCAACAGCTAGGTTACTGTAGAGAGAGAGAGAATGATCAACAGCTAGGTTACTGTATGGAACGTGTTGATGCGTTATTGATGTGTTTTCACAGTGGTTGTTGGGGTCCCTGGGACGTTACACAACAACATCATCATACGCCAGTAACACATTGTCAGTGACACTAACAAAACAAAACAGGCAGAATACTGTAATGAGAACTAGAAGATTCCATGTACCTCTCCCTCTTCCTCTGAAGTACTGCCTCCTCCGAAGAGGGCTGTGATCTAAACTGGGTACTGCATATATAATAACTGATTGGTAATCCAACATGTTCCTAGAGCAGGAAGTGACAGCACAATGGAATAACACTGGCAGCAGCCTGTAGTCTGTCTCACCACCCCCACCCTCCTTCTCTCCCTCTCTCTCTCCCTCTCTCTCCACCTCTCCCTCTCTCTGTCTCTCTCTCTCTTTCTCTCTCTCTCTCTCTCTCTCTCTCTCTCTCTTCCCCCCCCACCCCTCTCTCTCCACCTCTCCCTCTCTCTGTCTCTCTCTCTCTCTCTCTCTCTCTCTCTCTCTCTCTCTCTCTCTCTCTCTCTCTCTCTCTCTCTCTCTCTTCCCCCCCACCCCTCCCTCTCTCTCTCTCTCTCTCTTCCCCCCCACCCCTCTCCAAGGGAGAATGTGAGCATTAGACTTCAGTCGTTAATTCACAGTGTGGATAATGTAAATCCTGAGTCTTGCTCCGTAGCCTGGATGACCGCTGCAGTCCCACCCCAAGCCAGCAGGGGCAGCAGCAACAGGAAGAGGAAAGTGCAGCAATGACAAAGAAGAGATGTGTTTCCCCTCAGCAGTACTGACAGGCAGCGAGCTGCTGGAACCACGGATCTGTCTTTCATAACGGGGCTCAGGAGCTATTAGGAAACAGCCTACGAGAGGCAGGTCCAACCCCATAGATGAAGCCATAGAATAAATCCCTCACAACACCACAGGATCAGACGGGATTTTGGGAGATTATGACATCACAACGCCAAATAGCCTATTTATTTGCAAATAAATTCATTAAAAATCCTACAATGTGATTTTTCTCATTTTGTCTGTCATAGTTGAAGTGTACCTATGATGAAAATTACAGGCCTCTCTCATCTTTTTAAGTGGGAGAACTTGCACAATTGGTGGCTGACTAAATACTTTTTTGCCCCACTGTATGTAGCCGAGTTATTACCTGGTACCCTGTGTATATAGGCTAGTTATTACCTGGTAACCTGTGTATATAGCCTAGTTATTACCTCTACCCCTGCACATTGACGTGGTAGTGGTACCCTGTGTATATAGCCTAGCTATTACCTGGTACCCTGTGTATATAACCTAGTTATTACCTGGTACCCTGTGTATATAACCTAGTTATTACCTGGTACCCTGTGTATATAGCCATGTTATTACCTGGTACCCTGTGTATATAGCCATGTTATTACCTGGTACCCTGTGTATATAACCTAGTTATTACCTGGTACCCTGTGTATATAACCTAGTTATTACCTGGTACCCTGTGTATATAACCTAGTTATTACCTGGTACCCTGTGTATATAGCCATGTTATTACCTGGTACCCTGTGTATATAGCCAAGTTATTACCTGGTACCCTGTGTATATAGCCATGTTATTACCTGGTACCCTGTGTATATAACCTAGTTATTACCTGGTACCCTGTGTATATAGCCAAGTTATTACCTGGTACCCTGTGTATATAACCTAGTTATTACCTGGTACCCTGTGTATATAACCTAGTTATTACCTGGTACCCTGTGTATATAACCTAGTTATTACCTGGTACCCTGTGTATATAACCTAGTTATTACCTGGTACCCTGTGTATATAGCCTAGTTATTACCTGGTACCCTGTGTATATAACCTAGTTATTACCTGGTACCCTGTGTATACAACCTAGTTATTACCTGGTACCCTGTGTATATAGCCATGTTATTACCTGGTACCCTGTGTATATAGCCAAGTTATTACCTGGTACCCTGTGTATATAGCCATGTTATTACCTGGTACCCTGTGTATATAACCTAGTTATTACCTGGTACCCTGTGTATATAGCCAAGTTATTACCTGGTACCCTGTGTATATAACCTAGTTATTACCTGGTACCCTGTGTATATAACCTAGTTATTACCTGGTACCCTGTGTATATAACCTAGTTATTACCTGGTACCCTGTGTATACAACCTAGTTATTACCTGGTACCCTGTGTATACAACCTAGTTATTACCTGGTACCCTGTGTATATAGCCATGTTATTACCTGGTACCCTGTGTATATAACCTAGTTATTACCTGGTACCCTGTGTATATAGCCAAGTTATTACCTGGTACCCTGTGTATATAACCAAGTTATTACCTGGTACCCTGTGTATATAGCCATGTTATTACCTGGTACCATGTGTATATATTTGTATGTATGTATGTATTTATTCCTCATGTTATTATTTGTTCTGTATTTTTCTCTCTGTATTGTTGGAAATGACCCGTCAGTCAGCATCTCACTTTTAGTCTACACCTCTTGTTTACACAGCAGGTGATAAATTAGATTTTATTTGTAAGAGGGGGAAGGGTGTTTTAAGGGGGCGAGGGGGAGAAGGGGGAGGAGAGGGAAAGGGTGTTGTGAGGAGGGGGTGGGTGTTGTGAGGAGGTGAGGAGGGGGTGAGTGTTGTGAGGAGGTGAGGAGGGGGTGGGTGTTGTAAGGAGTTTCCCTGCCAGGCCATAGATTCAGAACTGAATAACCAATAGATTCAGAACTGAATAACCAATAGATTCAGAACTGAATAACCAATAGATTCAGAACTGAATAACCAACAGATACAGAACTGAATAACCAAAAGATTCAGAACTGAATAACAGATTCAGAACTGAATAACCGATAGATTCAGAACTGAATAACCAATAGATTCAGAACTGAATTAACCAACAGATTCAGAACTGAATAACCAATAGATTCAGAACTGAATAACCAATAGATTCAGAACTGAATAACCAATAGATTCAGAACTGAATAACCGATAGATTCAGAACTGAATAACCAATAGATTCAGAACTGAATTAACCAACAGATTCAGAACTGAATAACCAATAGATTCAGAACTGAATTACCAGTTCATCAGAGTTCTTCATGATATGTTCTGTTATATGCATCAATACAAGACATCCCATTATCAGATTTAAGGGAATATCCTAGTGTTTACTGAAACAGTTTAATACTGGACTGTGGACCTCCGTCCGGGTTTTATCTCTGCATCATAATATTTGTTGAGAAACAAACAGGTGGAGCTTTTCTTTTCATTTCAAGAAAGTATGACAGGTATGTACAGCATTTAAGCAGATAGAGAGTGAAAGAAGGAAAGAAGGAAGGAAAGAAGGTAAGAAGGAAGGAAGGAAAGTAGGAAGGAAGGAAGGAAGGAAAGAAGGAAATAAGGAAGGAAAGGAAGGAAAGAAGGAAATAAGGAAGGAAAGAAAGAAGGAAGGAAATAAGGAACGAAAGAAGGAAGGAAGGAAAGAAGGAAGGAAAGAAAGAAAGAAAGAAAGAAAGAAGGAAAGAAAGAAGGAAGGAAGGAAAGAAAGAAAGAAGGAAGGAAGGAAAGAAGGAAGGAAAGAAGGAAGGAAAGAAGGAAAGAAGGAAGGAAGGAAAGAAGGAAAGAAGGAAAGAAAGAAGAAAGGAAGGAAAGAAGGAAGGAAAGAAGGAAGGAAAGAAGGAAGGAAAGAAGGAAAGAAAGAAGGAAAGGAAAGGAGTAAATGGGAAAGCGTGAGAGAGAGAGAATGCCAGAGAGACTGCGGCGTAGCCTGCATGACCCCTCCTTCCTCGCAGCACGAAAACAAATGACATCAGAAATTCTGCCAATCAGCTGATGTGGTGACTCAAGCAGCGGCTCCAGGTTTCCTCCACAGCTACACACACAGACACACACACACACACACACACACACACACACACACACACACACACACACACACACACACACACACACAGACACACACACACACACACACACACACACACACACAGACACACACACACACACACACACACACACACACACACACACACACACACACACACACCAGGTTTCCTTCCTCCCATTCCCAGCTCATCATGTAAACAACTCACACTACCATGACAGCCTAGAGAGATACTGTATGTTAATTAAATTAAGACCCTTGAATCCCAGATAGTAACATAAATCCCTGATAGTAACTAGAATCCCAGATAGTAACATGAATCCCTGATAGTAACTAGAATCCCTGATAGTAACTAGAATAGTAACATGAATCCCAGATAGTAACATGAATCCCTGATGGTAACTAGAATCCCAGATAGTAACTAGAATCCCTGACAGTAACATGAATCCCTGATAGTAACATGAATCCCTGATAGTAACTAGAATCCCAGATAGTAACTAGAATCCCTGACAGTAACATGAATCCCTGATAGTAACATGAATCCCTGATAGTAACTAGAATCCCAGATAGTAACATGAATCCCTGATAGTAACATGAATACCAGATAGTAACATGAATCCCTGATAGTAACT
The DNA here is from genome assembly GCF_057628025.1 of Oncorhynchus mykiss. Classification (NCBI taxonomy): domain Eukaryota; kingdom Metazoa; phylum Chordata; class Actinopteri; order Salmoniformes; family Salmonidae; genus Oncorhynchus; species Oncorhynchus mykiss. The sequence continues at coordinate 1,019,615 of NW_028322102.1, forward strand.
AGAATCCCAGATAGTAACTAGAATCCCTGATAGTAACTAGAATCCCAGATAGTAACATGAATCCCTGATAGTAACATGAATCCCTGATAGTAACATGAATCCCTGATAGTAACTAGAATCCCAGATAGTAACTAGAATCCCAGATAGTAACTAGAATCCCTGATAGTAACATGAATCTCAGATAGTAACATGAATCCCAGATAGTAACATGAATCCCTGATAGTAACTAGAATCCCTGATAGTAACATGAATCTCAGATAGTAACATGAATCCCAGATAGTAACATGAATCCCTGATAGTAACTAGAATCCCTGATAGTAACATGAATCTCAGATAGTAACATGAATCCCAGATAGTAACATGAATCCCTGATAGTAACATGAATCCCTGATAGTAACTAGAATCCTTGATAGTAACTAGAATCCCTGATAGTAACTAGAATCCCTGACAGTAACATGAATCCCAGATAGTAACATGAATCCCTGCTAGTAACTAGAATCCCTGATAGTAACTAGAATAGTAACATGAATCCCAGATAGTAACATGAATCCCTGATAGTAACATGAATCCCTGATAGTAACATGAATCTCAGATAGTAACATGAATCCCAGATAGTAACATGAATCCCTGATAGTAACTAGAATCCCAGATAGTAACTAGAATCCCTGATAGTAACATGAATCCTTGATAGTAACTAGAATCCCAGATAGTAACATCTCCAGGCCTGAGCGCCTAATAGACAGTGTACGACCCCCCTAACCCTCTTAAGCTGCAGGCAGACCAGTTCCATGAAGACCTTTCTTCGTGTCTGAAGCGACAGCAGCTTGACTGAGGCAAACAACTACATCGTGTATCCTGTAGATTAAACTTCCAAGTCAAACCATCCCCAATCCCTCTAATCAAGTGATTTCACACACTGACACCTCAGAATTATTCAGCTCCAGTCCTATCAAAGGGAATCGATTGAGCTCAACCCAACAATGTTAAAGGCCCTGTTAAATATAACCGGGTGTAATTGGACTCCCTTCTCCCAAAAAGGCCTGAGGCATGAACCATGCCATTACCCATAACAACGTGATGAGGTTTAAGTTCACATCGAACACCATTCCCAAGTCAATAAGCTGTTCACAGTCCCAGTCTTATGACTTGGTGGATGAACGGCCTTTGGGCTGGGCATTATGAATCCTACCCTGTTCTGTTATTTCTATAGAGAAAGACACACGCAGGCCTGTCTATGAAGCTCAGGCTTTTTTCATTGAGATGAAGAGTTCTGAATAGAAACTGAACGGATAGGAGCGAGAGAGAGAGAGAGAGAGAGAGAGAGAGGGAGAGAGAGAGAGGGAGAGAGAGAGAGAGAGCGAGACAGAGAGCGAGAGAGAGAGAGAGAGAGAGACAGAGAGAGAGAGAGAGAGAGAGAGAGAGAGAGAGCTGTAGTGACTATCATCATCTCATCACTACAGAGCAGATGTCTGACAAAATCACTATTTTAGTAGTTCTTCAAAGTAATTAATCCATGACTGCTGAATACCAACTATCCATCATGTATTAAAACCAAAAACTGGTAGACGTTTACTGAATTAGTAGTTTACTGGGTGACTTGTGTACTTTTACTATTAAGGCAGGGATCTACAGTGTTTTTCACTCGCATTTGCCCCTAAAAATAGATATGTGCAAACCGGAAAAAGCATTTATGAGCACAGTGTGTAAGTAAGAGTAAAGATGACATTCTACCATAGACGGAGACACTGATATAACCAACACCAAATGAGAGATTGTCTACATGGGCTCGTTGGACGATGGGAAGCCAGTCAATCTCCTGGTCGGACAACAGACCCTAGAGAGCTCCCATGCCATTGGCAAGTTGTTCCTCTTTACAGGATTTATTCGTGTGTAAAGTTTAATCACTCTTTCTTAATGGAGATAGAATTTAGTTTGTCAGAAATACTTTAGTATAATTGTTTGTTTTGTTGTGTGTTGTCATTCCAGGTGTTTTGAATGCCACCAAGGCCACATTTCATGTTGTTTGCCCAGAGGGAGGATAGAGGGTCATGGATGAAGAGGGACATCTCCTTCGGGGCAGATGGTGCCTCCGTGAAAAAGGGTCACCGTGGGGGAGTGATGTACCACCTGCAGAGAGAGGCAAGGGGGGCATATAATCCCAGTCCACTGTATGCCACATAGGTTTGTAACTAACAAATCCTCTACGATTTAGTTTTATTTGCTAGCAGAGAATGTTAAACAACACTGTGTGTGTGTGTGAGTGCACTAAGTGCTAGAATGGTAAATACCACAGATATTATTGCTTTTTTGTTAGCACAAGAGACATGGGGGGGGAAGGAGACGGGTGGGGGAGGGAAGGAGACGGGTGGGGGGGGGAGACAGGGGGGGAGGAGACGGGGGGAAGGAGACGGGGGGAGGAGACAGGGGGGAAGGATACGGGGGGAGGAGACGGGGGGGAAGGAGACGGGGGGGAAGAGACAGGGGGGGGGACTGGGGGGAAGGAGACGGGGGGGAGAGACGGAGGGGGGAGGAGACGGGTGGATATTTGCACACCGTCTAGCGTCAAGGGAACTCGCTGGGTCCCCTCATGTCCACAGAGCCCTCAGTGTTCCTGAAGGCATCGCGACGAAGACAAGGACCTTGCCGCTGACGAAGGCCAGTACACATGGAGAACCTGGCCGTAGCATCAACAACCGCGGAAGGGCGGGAAAAGAAGGTCAGTTTTAACACAAGAAATGTAATATAACACGAGTTTAAAAAATAAATAGGTTCAAGACTCAAATTAACTTTCAGAATCAAGTAATTGACAAGCGGCTGTTTATTTCACTGCTTAACAGATGAAGCAGGAAACGGAAAATGCACTTTTGTGTGTATTCTGCAATTTTCTCTCAGACACGTTTGAGGAGCTATCCTCACCCTGCTAAGGAATGACCTGATCCTCCCCCTGCTAAGGAATGACCTGATCCTCACCCTGCTAAGGAATGACCTGATCCTCACCCTGCTAAGGAATGACCTGATCCTCACCCTGCTAAGGAATGACCTGATCCTCACCCTGCTAAGGAATGACCTGATCCTCACCCTGCTAAGGAATGACCTGATCCTCACCCTGCTAAGGAATGACCTGATCCTCACCCTGCTAAGGAATGACCTGATCCTCACCCTGCTAAGGAATGACCTGATCCTCACCCTGCTAAGGAATGACCTGATCCTCACCCTGCTAAGGAATGACCTGATCCTCACCCTGCTAAGGAATGACCTGATCCTCCCCCTGCTAAGGAATGACCTGCTCCTCCCCCTGCTAAGGAATGACCTGATCCTCCCCCTGCTAAGGAATGACCTGCTCCTCCCCCTGCTAAGGAATGACCTGATCCTCCCCCTGCTAAGGAATGACCTGATCCTCCCCCTGCTAAGGAATGACCTGATCCTCCCCCTGCTAAGGAATGACCTGATCCTCCCCCTGCTAAGGAATGACCTGCTCCTCCCCCTGCTAAGGAATGACCTGATCCTCCCCTTGCTAAGGAATTACCTGATCCTCCCCCTGCTAAGGAATGACCTGCTCCTCCCCCTGCTAAGGAATGACCTGCTCCTACCCCTGCTAAGGAATGACCTGATCCTCCCCCTGCTAAGGAATGACCTGATCCTCCCCCTGCTAAGGAATGACCTGATCCTCCCCCTGCTAAGGAATGACCTGATCCTCCCCCTGCTAAGGAATGACCTGCTCCTCCCCCTGCTAAGGAATGACCTGATCCTCCCCCTGCTAAGGAATGACCTGATCCTCCCCCTGCTAAGGAATGACCTGATCCTCCCCCTGCTAAGGAATGACCTGATCCTCCCCCTGCTAAGGAATGACCTGATCCTCCCCCTGCTAAGGAATGACCTGATCCTCCCCCAAGGCCACGTCAGATTTGAGGAGCTATCCTCACTTAGCCTCTACCCTGCTAAGGAATGACCTGATCCTCCCCCAAGGCCACGTCAGATTTGAGGAGCTATCCTCACTTAGCCTCTACCCTGCTAAGGAATGACCCGATCCTCCCCCAAGGCCACGTCAGAGGAAGACAGTGACCAGACTGGAAGCACTAAGCTAAAAGGCAGGAGGCTGGAGAAGATCCAGACCACTCAGCAGCAGGGTGACGAGAGGAGATTCCAGGTGTGTTAGGAAGAGAGCTTGTTAGGATGTGAGAGAAATCGATTATTTAAAATCGATGATTAAGACAGATTCTCAGTGTGAGAATCAATGTATTCGTTGTCCAATAGAACGATTTGAGGATAAGGAGGGAACTGCAGTGGAGAAATCTTACATATATTTTTATATGGGAGACAGACAAATGGCCAGACATTTCATTGTGTGTCTCTGTGTGTGTGTCTCCGTGTGTGTGTCTCTGTGTTATTCCAACTCACACTCTCAAACACATAGCTCTCAAACACATAGCTCTCAAACACATAGCTCTCAAACACATAGCTCTCAAACACATAGCTCTCAAGCAGCTTCTATCTCAAGGCCATCAGACTGTTAAACAGCCACCAATAACATTGAGTGGCTGCTGCCAACACACTGACTCAACTCCAGCCACTTTAATAATGGGAATTGATGGTGGAAATGATGTAAAATATATCACTAGCCACTTTAAACAATGCCACTTAATATAATGTTTACATACCCTACATTACTCATCTCATATGTACAGTGCCTTGCGAAAGTATTCGGCCCCCTTGAACTTTGCGACCTTTTGCCACATTTCAGGCTTCAAACATAAAGATATAAAACTGTATTTTTTTGTGAAGAATCAACAACAAGTGGGACACAACCATGAAGTGGAACGACATTTATTGGATATTTCAAACTTTTTTAACAAATCAAAAACTGAAAAATTGGGCGTGCAAAATTATTCAGCCCCCTTAAGTTAATACTTTGTAGCGCCACCTTTTGCTGCGATTACAGCTGCAAGTCACTTGGGGTATGTCTCTATCAGTTTTGCACATCGAGAGACTGACATTTTTTCCCATTCCTCCTTGCAAAACAGCTCGAGCTCAGTGAGGTTGGATGGAGAGCATTTGTGAACAGCAGTTTTCATTTCTTTCCACAGATTCTCGATTGGATTCAGGTCTGGACTTTGACTTGGCCATTCTAACACCTGGATATGTTTATTTTTGAACCATTCCATTGTAGATTTTGCTTTATGTTTTGGATCATTGTCTTGTTGGAAGACAAATCTCCGTCCCAGGCTCAGGTCTTTTGCAGACTCCATCAGGTTTTCTTCCAGAATGGTCCTGTATTTGGCTCCATCCATCTTCCCATCAATTTTAACCATCTTCCCTGTCCCTGCTGAAGAAAAGCAGGCCCAAACCATGATGCTGCCACCACCATGTTTGACAGTGGGGATGGTGTGTTCAGCTGTGTTGCTTTTACGCCAAACATAACGTTTTGCATTGTTGCCAAAAAGTTCAATTTTGGTTTCATCTGACCAGAGCACCTTCTTCCACATGTTTGGTGTGTCTCCCAGGTGGCTTGTGGCAAACCTTAACCGACACTTTTTATGGATATCTTTAAGAAATGGCTTTCTTCTTGCCACTCTTCCATAAAGGCCAGATTTGTGCAATATACGACTGATTGTTGTCCTATGGACAGAGTCTCCCACCTCAGCTGTAGATCTCTGCAGTTCATCCAGAGTGATCATGGGCCTCTTGGCTGCATCTCTGATCAGTCTTCTCCTTGTATGAGCTGAAAGTTTAGAGGGACGGCCAGGTCTTGGTAGATTTGCAGTGGTCTGATACTCCTTCCATTTCAATATTATCGCTTGCACAGTGCTCCTTGGGATGTTTAAAGCTTGGGAAATCTTTTTGTATCCAAATCCGGCTTTAAACTTCTTCACAACAGTATCTCGGACCTGCCTGGTGTGTTCCTTGTTCTTCATGATGCTCTCTGCGCTTTTAACGGACCTCTGAGACTATCACAGTGCATAGTGCACGGTGCATTTATACGGAGACTTGATTACACACAGGTGGATTGTATTTATCATCATTAGTCATTTAGGTCAACATTGGATCATTCAGAGATCCTCACTGAACTTCTGGAGAGAGTTTGCTGCACTGAAAGTAAAGGGGCTGAATAATTTTGCACGCCCAATTTTTCAGTTTTTGATTTGTTAAAAAAGTTTGAAATATCCAATAAATGTCGTTCCACTTCAGGATTGTGTCCCACTTGTTGTTGATTCTTCACAAAAAAATACAGTTTTATATCTTTATGTTTGAAGCCTGAAATGTGGCAAAAGGTCACAAGGTTCAAGGGGGCCGAATACTTTCGCAAGGCACTGTATATACTGTACTCGATATAATCTACACATCTTTATGTAATACATGTATCACTAGCCACTTTTAACAATGCTACTTAATATAATGTTTACATACCCTACATTACTCATCTCATATGTATTTGTATATGTATATACTGCATCTTTATGTAATACGTGTATCACTAGCCACTTTAAACTATGCCACTTTGTTTACATACCCTACATTACTCATATCATATGTCTATACTGTACTCGATACCATCTACTGCATCTTGCCTATGCTGCTCTGTACCATCACTCATCCATATATCTTTATGTACATATTCTTTATCCCTTTACACTTGTGTGTTTAAGGTAGTAGTTGTGAAATTGTCAGTTAGATTACTCGTTGGTTATTACTGCATTGTCGGAACTAGAAGCACAAGCATTTCGCTACACTCGCATTAACATCTGCTAACCATGTGTGTGTGACCAATAAATGTGATTTCATTTGACATAGATCCCCTGAACGTGGCTCACCTTCCAGCTCACCTTCCAGCTCACACTCTCAAACCAAGAACCAAATGACCACTCTGACAGAACTACAGAGTTATATGGCTGAGAGAGGAGAAACTGCCAGAAGGACAACAGTCTCTACAGCATTTCATCCATCTGGGCTTTATGGGAGGGTGGCCTGATGGAAGCCACTCCTGAGAAAAAGGTACATGACAGCACACCTGGAGTTTGTAAAAAGGTAGATGACAGCACACCTGGAGTTTGTAAAAAAGGTACATGACAGCAAACCTGGAGTTTGTAAAAAGGTACATGATAGCACTCCTGGAGTTAGTAAAAAGGTACATGACAGCACACCTGGAGTTTGTAAAAAAGGTACATGACAGCACACCTGGAGTTTGTAAAAAGGTAGATGACAGCACACCTGGAGTTTGTAAAAAGGTAGATGACAGCACACCTGGAGTTTGTAAAAAGGTAGATGACAGCACACCTGGAGTTTGTAAAAAGGTAGATGACAGCACACCTGGAGTTTGTAAAAAGGTACATGACAGCACGCCTGGAGTTTGTAAAAAGGTACATGACAGCACACCTGGAGTTTGTAAAAAGGTACATGACAGCACACCTGGAGTTTGTAAAAAGGTACATGACAGCACACCTGGAGTTTGTAAAAAGGTACATGACAGCACACCTGGAGTTTGTAAAAAAGGTAGATGACAGCACACCTGGAGTTTGTAAAAAGGTATATGACAGCACACCTGGAGTTTGTAAAAAAGGTACATGACAGCACACCTGGAGTTTGTAAAAAGGTACATGACAGCACACCTGGAGTTTGTAAAAAGGTAGATGACAGCACACCTGGAGTTTGTAAAAAGGTACATGACAGCACACCTGGAGTTTGTAAAAAGGTAGATGACAGCACACCTGGAGTTTGTAAAAAGGTAGATGACAGCACACCTGGAGTTTGTAAAAAGGTACATGACAGCACACCTGGAGTTTGTAAAAAGGTAGATGACAACACACCTGGAGTTTGTAAAAAGGTAGATGACAGCACACCTGGAGTTTGTAAAAAGGTACATGACAGCACACCTGGAGTTTGTAAAAAGGTAGATGACAGCACACCTGGAGTTTGTAAAAAGGCACATGACAGCACACCTGGAGTTTGTAAAAAGGTAGATGACAGCACACCTGGAGTTTGTAAAAAGGTAGATGACAGCACACCTGGAGTTTGTAAAAAGGTAGATGACAGCACACCTGGAGTTTGTAAAAAGGTAGATGAGAGCACACCTGGAGTTTGTAAAAAGGTAGATGACAGCACACCTGGAGTTTGTAAAAAGGTAGATGACAGAACACCTGGAGTTTGTAAAAAGGTAGATGACAGCACACCTGGAGTTTGTAAAAAGGTAGATGACAGCACACCTGGAGTTTGTAAAAAGGTAGATGACAGAACACCTGGAGTTTGTAAAAAGGTAGATGACAGCACACCTGGAGTTTGTAAAAAGGTAGATGGCAGCACACCTGGAGTTTGTAAAAAAGGTAGATGACAGCACACCTGGAGTTTGTAAAAAGGTAGATGGCAGCACACCTGGAGTTTGTAAAAACGGTAGATGACAGCACACCTGGAGTTTGTAAAAAGGTATATGACAGCACACCTGGAGTTTGTAAAAAGGCACATGACAGCACACCTGGAGTTTGTAAAAAAGGTACCTGACAGCACACCTGGAGTTTGTAAAAAAGGTAGATGACAACACACCTGGAGTTTGTAAAAAGGTAGATGACAGCACACCTGGAGTTTGTAAAAAGGTAGATGACAGCACACCTGGAGTTTGTAAAAAAAGGTACATGACAGCACACCTGGAGTTTGTAAAAAGGTAGATGACAGCACACCTGGAGTTTGTAAAAAGGTAGATGACAGCACACCTGGAGTTTGTAAAAAGGTAGATGACAGCACACCTGGAGTTTGTAAAAAAGGTAGATGACAGCACACCTGGAGTTTGTAAAAAGGTAGATGACAGCACACCTGGAGTTTGTAAAAAGGTAGATGACAGCACACCTGGAGTTTGTAAAAAAAGGTAGATGACAGCACACCTGGAGTTTGTAAAAAAGGCACATGACAGCACACCTGTAGTTTGTAAAAAGGTACATGACAGCACACCTGGAGTTTGTAAAAAAGGTACATGACAGCACACCTGGAGTTTGTAAAAAGGTAGATGACAGCACACCTGGAGTTTGTAAAAAGGTAGATGACAGCACACCTGGAGCTTGTAAAAAAGGTACATGACAGCACACCTGGAGTTTGTAAAAAGGTACATGACAGCACACCTGGAGTTTGTAAAAAGGTACATGACAGCACACCTGGAGTTTGTAAAAAGGTACATGACAGCACACCTGGAGTTTGTAAAAAGGTACATGACAGCACACCTGGAGTTTGTAAAAAAGGTACATGACAGCACACCTGGAGTTTGTAAAAAGGTACATGACAGCACACCTGGAGTTTGTAAAAAGGTAGATGACAGCACACCTGGAGTTTGTAAAAAGGTAGATGACAGCACACCTGGAGTTTGTAAAAAGGTAGATGACAGCACACCTGGAGTTTGTAAAAAGGTACATGACAGCACACCTGGAGTTTGTAAAAAGGTAGATGACAGCACACCTGGAGTTTGTAAAAAAGGTACATGACAGCACACCTGGAGTTTGTAAAAAAGGTACATGACAGCACACCTGGAGTTTGTAAAAAAGGTACATGACAGCACACCTGGAGTTTGTAAAAAGGTAGATGACAGCACACCTGGAGTTTGTAAAAACGTACATGACAGCACACCTGGAGTTTGTAAAAAAGGTACATGACAGCACACCTGGAGTTTGTAAAAAAGGTACATGACAGTACACCTGGAGTTTGTAAAAAAAGGTACATGAGCTCTCCACTACAGTAGATACCAAAACAGACAAAGAAGAGCTATCCACTACAGTAGATACCAAAACAGACAAAGAAGAACTCTCCACTACAGTAGATACCAAAACAGACAAAGAAGAGCTCTCCACTACAGTAGATACCAAAACAGACAAAGAAGAGCTCTCCACTACAGTAGATACCAAAACAGACAAAGAAGAGCTCTCCACTACAGTAGATACCAAAACAGACAAAGAAGAGCTCTCCACTACAGTAGATACCAAAACAGACAAAGAAGGGCTCTCCACTACAGTACATACCAAAACAGACAAAGAAGAGCTCTCCACTACCGTAGATACCAAAACAGACAAAGAAGAGCTCTCCACTACAGTAGATACCAAAACAGACAAAGAAGAGCTCTCCACTACCGTAGATACCAAAACAGACAAAGAAGAGCTCTCCACTACAGTAGATACCAAAACAGACAAAGAAGAGCTCTCCACTACAGTAGATACCAAAACAGACAAAGAAGAGCTCTCCACTACCATAGATACCAAAACAGACAAAGAAGAGCTCTCCACTACAGTAGATACCAAAACAGACAAAGAAGAGCTCTCCACTACAGTAGATACCAAAACAGACAAAGAAGAGCTCTCCACTACAGTAGATACCAAAACAGACAAAGAAGAGCTCTCCACTACCATAGATACCAAAACAGACAAAGAAGAGCTCTCCACTACAGTAGATACCAAAACAGACAAAGAAGAGCTCTCCACTACAGTAGATACCAAAACAGACAAAGAAGAGCTCTCCACTACAGTAGATACCAAAACAGACAAAGAAGAGCTCTCCACTTACAGTAGATACCAAAACAGACAAAGAAGGGCTCTCCACTACAGTAGATACCAAAACAGACAAAGAAGAGCTCTCCACTACAGTAGATACCAAAACAGACAAAGAAGAGCTCTCCACTACAGTAGATACCAAAACAGACAAAGAAGAGCTCTCCACTACCGTAGATACCAAAACAGACAAAGAAGAGCTCTCCACTACAGTAGATACCAAAACAGACAAAGAAGAGCTCTCCACTACAGTAGATACCAAAACAGACAAAGAAGAGCTCTCCACTACCATAGATACCAAAACAGACAAAGAAGAGCTCTCCACTACAGTAGATACCAAAACAGACAAAGAAGAGCTCTCCACTACAGTAGATAACAAAACAGACAAAGAAGAGCTCTCCACTACCGTAGATACCAAAACAGACAAAGACGAGCTCTCCACTACCGTAGATACCAAAACAGACAAAGAAGAGCTCTCCACTACAGTAGATACCAAAACAGACAAAGAAGAGCTCTCCACTACCGTAGATACCAAAACAGACAAAGAAGAGCTCTCCACTACAGTAGATACCAAAACAGACAAAGAAGAGCTCTCCACTACAGTAGATACCAAAACAGACAAAGTTACTTTTCTCAAAAAGTGAGTTTACAAGTTTATCAGCGTTCAAAGCAGAATTATTTTCCCGTTGTTCCTCAACAATGGATTGTCTGATCTACCATTTTCTAGCTATGAGTCACTACTTTTATCCAATGTAAAAAATAAAATTAAAATTAAAATTGTGCTACATAAGACTGAATCCAGGTTTGTGAGTCACAGAGAGTCAAAACCCACACAAAAAAAACACATCAATTCATCAGAAAGACCAAATGAAACACCACATAGTTAGACCCAGAATTAAAGCGTAGACAGAATATAAATATGAATCTCCATGGTTACACCCATGTCATTCCTTGGCAACCAACCGCCATTGGACCTGAGAGGAGGAATCGTAGAAATCCCAGGCACCACAGCAACAAAATCGGAGCTCTGCCCAATTGGGCGCATCACATGCAAATGAAAATATACTTTAATGGTCCACCTCATCGTGTGGGAATCTGGGAGAGTGTTGAGGCACCAACAGCACACGTGGTTTCCTCTCTTCTCTGCTATGTTTCATCTTCACTAACGCTGGTTGTGGTGGCACGGCCATGGTCATGTAGCTTGACTTTCTCACACACACACACACACACACACACACACACACACACACACACACACACACACACACACACAAAGATATGTTTTTTGTCTTAGCTTTAAGTTGTAAAGGAAGAGAACAAACTTCCCCTGCCCCTGTTTCTCTCGTGTCGCCCAATCTCTCTCTCCCCCTGTTTCCCTCCTGTCTCCCAATCTCTCTCCCCCTGTCTCCCAATCTCTCTCTCCCTGTTTCTCTCCTGTCTCCCAATCTCTCTCCCCCTGTTTCCCTCCTGTCTCCCAATCTCTCTCTCCTGTCTCCCAATCTTTCTCTCCCTGTTTCTCTCCTGTCTCCAAATCTCTCTCTCTCTGTTTCTCTCCTGTCTCCCAATCTCTCTCTCCTGTCTCCCAATCTCTCTCCCCCTGTTTCTCTCCTGTCTCCCAATCTCTCACTACAGTCTCCCAATCTCTCTCCCCCTGTCTCCCAATCTCTCTCTCCCTGTTTCTCTCCTGTCTCCCAATCTCTCTCTCCTGTCTCCCAATCTCTCTCTCCCTGTTTCTCTCCTGTCTCCCAATCTCTCTCCCCCTGTTTCTCTCCTGTCTCACAATCTCTCACTACAGTCTCCCAATCTCTCTCTCCCTGTTTCCCTCCTGTCTCCCAATCTCTCTCCCTGTTTCTCTCCTGTCTCCCAATCTCTCTCTCCCTGTTTCCCTCCTGTCTCCCAATCTCTCTCCCCATGTCTCCCAAACTCTCTCCCCCTGTTTCTCTCCTGTCTCCAAATCTCTCTCCCTCCATTCACAGTGTACTCCATCCTTCTCAACCCCCTTTTTGTATTTAAACAATAACCAGTTATATAGTGGATGTCATGCTGTGGGATAATGCTGTGGGATAATGCTGTGGGATAATGCAGTGGGATAATGCCGTGGGATAATGCTGTGGGATAATGCTACGCTTTGTGAGGCCTAGAGCATGGTGCTACTGCTCAAACCTGACAGGAAGAGGGAAATAGAGGGTGTGGAAACTATCAAAACAACCCTCTATTTCCTCCTTTGTTTTTGACTCTCGTGGAACATGACAGCCGTCACGGTAACTAAACAGTAACAGGATGTAAAAATGGAGGAGGTCAAGCCGACTGAAAAAGAAAACTCCATAGGCCTACATAGGAAAAAGGTGTCATCACGTTCAATAGTGATAGCAGTAACAGGCCACTGTGAATAACAGAAACCATTAGATGAACCACAGGAGAGCTCTGCTTGCTGTTTCTCAGGACAACAGTAGCACAGAACTCTACTGTTTATTAGCCCTGCAGTGAGAAACTATTCAGCCATTGTGTGTCACCGTGGCTAAAACAGGAAGGAAGCTGACTCCAACTAGTCTGTTCTCATGAGTCTGCTGAAGGCCTGAAGACATCCTCTCTTTCCCTGGCTGGCTAGCTAGGCTAAGCGGCTAACTAGCCCCCCTGCCGGGCCACAGCTGCTTGGTGTGATAGCAGGCTACACAACAGGAATAGAGCAGTTAGCCCTGGTCCCAGATCTGTTAGTGCCGTATTAGCAACGTCATGACAACGGCCATACGAGTTGACACGACAGCACAAAGCCTCGTATGTATGTGTTTGTTTGTGACTAACGGAAAGAAATGGAGAGCGCTCAACCAACGTAACTCGAGGTACTTCATTAGAAACACTTTCTCACCATTAAAAACATATTATTTTATTTAAGAATCTATTAAAAGCTTGACATTTTGGCCTTAATCATTGGCCTTCAAGCTTTGTTTGTGAATCACCAAGTTAGACAGACAGACAGACAGACAGGCTGAAGACAGGCTCAGTCAGGAGACCAAGTCTCTGTCCCTCCCTCTCCTCTCTCTCCCTCTCCTCTCTCTGTCCCTCCTATTCCCCTTTCTATCCCTCCCCCTTCTCTCTCTCCCTCCCTCTCCTCTCTCTCCCTCTCCTCTCTCTGTCCCTCCCATTCCTCTTTCTGTCCCTCCCTCTCCTCTCTCTCCCTCTCCTCTCTCTGTCCCTCCTATTCCTTTCTGTCCCTCCCTCTCCTCTCTCTGTCCCTCACTCTTCTCTCTCTCCCTACCTCTCCTCTCCCTCCCTCTCCTCTCTCTGTCCCTCACTCTTCTCTCTCTCCCTCCCTCTCCTCTCCCTCCCTCTCCTCTCTCTGTCCCTCACTCTTCTCTCTCTCCCTACCTCTCCTCTCTCTGTCCCTCACTCTTCTCTCTCTCCCTACCTCTCCTCTCCCTCCCTCTCCTCTCTCTGTCCCTCACTCGTCTCTCTCTCCCTACCTCTCCTCTCCCTCCCCTCTCTCTGTCCCTCACTCTTCTCTCTCTCCCTCCCTCTCCTCTCTCTGTCCCTCCCATTCCTCTTTCTGTCTCTCCCTCTCCTCTCTCTCCCTCTCTTCTCTCTGTTCCTCCCATTCCTCTTTCTGTCCCTCACTCTCCTCTCTCTCCCTCCCTCTCCTCTCTCTCCCTCTCTTCTCTCTGTTACTCCCATTCCTCTTTCTGTCCCTCACCCTCCTCTCTCTCCCTCTCTTCTCTATGTCCCTCCCATTCCTCTCTATGTCCCTCCAATTCCTCTCTATGTCCCTCCCATTCCTCTCTATGTCCCTCCCTCTCCTCTTGGACTATAACTGACTCCTTAGTCTAGATCTATAACTGACTCCTTAGTCTAGGACTATAACTGACTCCTTAGTCTAGGACTATAACTGACTCCTTAGTCTAGGACTATAACTGACTCCTTAGTCTAGGACTATAACTGACTCCTTAGTCTAGGATTATAACTGACTCCTTAGTCTAGGATTATAACTGACTCCTTAGTCTAGGACTATAACTGACTCCTTAGTCTAGGACTATAACTGACTCCTTAGTCTAGGATTATAACTGACTCCTTAGTCTAGGACTATAACTGACTCCTTAGTCTAGGATTATAACTGACTCCTTAGTCTAGATCTATAACTGACTCCTTAGTCTAGGACTATAACTGACTCCTTAGTCTAGGACTATAACTGACTCCTTAGTCTAGGACTATAACTGACTCCTTAGTCTAGGATTATAACTGACTCCTTAGTCTAGATCTATAACTGACTCCTTAGTCTAGGACTATAACTGACTCCTTAGTCTAGGACTATAACTGACTCCTTAGTCTAGGACACATGTGTTTTCATGTTCTAACCCTTTACTGTATAATCTTTGGTAGGATGACAAACTGTTCATTGTGATAGATAATGGAAACACAGAGGAGGCCAGTTTCCCAGAGTTGTAAATATCCTGACTATCCGGTCTGTCTCCGGTGTATATTTGTCTTCCTGTTCAGTTACAGATGCTCAGATAAAGATAGAGAGTGAAGAGACCGCACGCACACACATACACACGCACACAGACACACATATACTAACGTGCACACACTTACACACACATGCATGTGAACATGCACACACACACAAACAAACACACACACAGACACACGCATTTTAACGTGCACACACTTACACACACATACATGTGAACGCACACACATACACACGCACACAGACACACATATACTAACGTGCACACACTTACACACACATGCATGTGAACATGCACACACACACAAACAAACACACACACAGACACACGCATTTTAACGTGCACACACTTACACACACATACATGTGAACGCACACACACACACACACACACACACACACAGTACTGTACTCCCCCACTCCCACCCCTCCTAGTTGACCAGGGTAAAAGAGAGATCTCTCTCTCCTAGACCCCCCCTCCCCACCCCCTCAGATCACAGAGAGCGTTACACGCTGACTAGACCGGGCACGAGCGTGCGTCTGACATTTACTCCTGAGGTGCTGACTCGACAACTACTGTGATTATTATTATTTGACCATGCTGGTCCTTTATGAACATTTGAACATCTTGGCCATGTTCTGTTATAATCTCCACCCGGCACAGCCAGAAGAGGACTGGCCACCCCTCAGAACCTGGTTCCTCTCTAGGTTTCTTCCTAGAGTTCTGGCCTTTCTAGGGAGTTTTTCCTAGCCACCGTGCTTCTACACCTGCATTGCTTGCTGTTTGGGGTTTTAGGCTGGGTTTCTGTAGAGGACTTTGAGACATCAGCTGATGTAAGAAGGGCTTAATAAATACATATGATTGATTTTTCCAGGGACGGCACCTTCCTCCACTCCCACTCCTCCTCCTCCTCCACTCCCACTCCTCCTCCACTCCCACTCCTTCTCCACTCCCACTCCTCCACTCCCACTCCTCCACTCCCACTCCTCCCCCACTCCTCCTCCACTCCTCCTCCACTCCCACTCCTCCTCCACTCCTCCTCCACTCCCACTCCTCCTCCACTCCCACTCATCCTCCACTCCCACTCCTCCACTCCCACTCCTCCACTCCCACTCCTCCTCCACTCCCACTCCTCCTCCACTACCACTCCTCCTCCACTCCTCTCCACTCCCACTCCCACTCCTCCTCCACTCCCACTCCTCCTCCACTCCTCCTCCACTCCCACTCCTCCACTCCCACTCCTCCTCCACTCCTCCTCCACACCACTCCTCCTCCACTCCCACTCCACACCACTCCTCCTCCACTCCCACTCCTCCTCCACTCCCACTCCTCCTCCACTCCTCCTCCACCCCACTCCTCCTCCACCCCACTCCTCCTCCACTCCCACTCCTCCTCCACTCCCACTCTTCCTTCACTCCCACTCCTCCTCCACTCCCACTCCTCCTCCACTCCGACTCAGAGGTTAGATCATCGCTTGCCTTCCTGGACCTTCCCTAGCTGCCTCACAACAATAGAGAGGGACACACAGTACTATGATACAACAGACGTTTAAGCACAAAAAACAGCTAACCTACATAATCAACCCTGTGGCAAACGAATCAACGCTCACTATGCCAACCAAGGAGTAATAGTACTTCTACTGGTCGTAACATTCATCATGGGCACAACAGATTCAAATCCCTGTAAACAAGTCCCGTCACTCAAAGAAGTGAACGGTCTCTGTCCGGGCAGACAGAGGCACACAAGAGGGGTCCGTGCTGTCCTTCGAGCCGTGTGTCTGTCAATAACCGTCTCAGTTACCATTCGCACTGTGGTCGACTTCTAACACACGGCCAACAGCTGAGAGGAACCAAGGTTAGCAACATGCTAACACACGGCCAACTACTGAGAGGAACCAGTGTTAGCAACATGCTAACACATGGCCAACTGCTGAGAAGAACCAGCGGTAGCAACATGCTAACACATGGCCAACTGCTGAGAGGAACCAGTGTTAGCAACATGCTAACACATGGCCAACTGCTGAGAGGAACCAAGGTTAGCAACATGCTAACAACAGCACAAGCATGATCTTCTCCTCTCCCCTCCTCTCTCCTCCTCTCTCCTCCTCCCCTTCTCTCCCCTCCTCTCGCCTTCTCACCCCTCCACTCCACTCCACTCCTCTCCTGGCTCCCCTTTCCTAACCACAGCTGCAGCCTCCAGTATCATCAAGATGCAGGGCATGTTCTCCTGGCTGTCCTCTCCTGGCAGCAGCCTCGAGCTTCGTCAGGATGCAGGGCATGTTCTCCTTTCCCTCCTATCCCCTCCCCTCTCCTCTCCTCTCCTCTCCTCTCCTCTCCTCTCCTCTCCTCTCCTCTCCTCTCCTCTCCTTTCCTTTCCTCTCCTCTCCTCTCCTTCCCTTTCCTCTCCTTTCCTCTCCCTTCCCCTCCTCTCCTCTCCTCTCCTCTCCCTTCCTCTCCTGGCCATAGTCGCAGCCTCAGACCACTGCAGCATCTGATCTGACTGCCTTCATTTACACAGCCATCACATTCAACACTACAGCCATCACATTCAACACTACAGCCATCACATTCAACACTACAGCCATCACATTCAACACTACAGCCATCACATTCAACACTACAGCCATCACATTCAACACTACAGCCATCACATTCAACCCTACAGCCACAACATTCAACACTACAGCCATCACATTCAACACTGCAGCCATCACATTCAACACTACAGCCATCACATTCAACACTGCAGCCATCACATTCAACACTGAAGAATACAAAGAAGCCGAAAACTACAGCCATCACTATTCAACACTATAGCCATCACTATTCAACACTACTAAGGAATAACGCCATCACTATTCAACACTATAGCCATCACTATTTAACACTACTAAGGACTACAGCCATCACTATTCAACACTACAGCCTTCATTATTCAACACTACTAAGGACTACAGCCGTCACTATTCAACACTACAGCCATCACTATTCAACACTACAGCCATCACTATTCAACACTACAGCCATCACTATTCAACACTACAGCTATCACTATTCAACACTACAGCCATCACTATTCAACACTACAGCCATCACTATTCAACACTACTAAGGACTATAGCCATCACTATTCAACACTACAGCCATCACTATTCAACACTACTAAGGACTACAGCCGTCACTATTCAACACTACAGCCATCACTATTCAACACTACAGCCATCACTATTCAACACTACAGCCATCACTATTCAACACTACAGCTATCACTATTCAACACTACTAAGGACTACAGCCGTCACTATTCAACACTACAGCCATCACTATTCAACACTACAGCCATCACTATTCAACACTACAGCCATCACTATTCAACACTACAGCTATCACTATTCAACACTACTAAGGACTACAGCCGTCACTATTCAACACTACAGCCATCACTATTCAACACTACAGCCATCACTATTCAACACTACAGCCATCACTATTCAACACTACAGCCATCACTATTCAACACTACAGCCATCACTATTCAACACTACAGCCATCACTATTCAACACTACAGCCATCACTATTCAACACTACAGCCATCACTATTCAACACTACTAAGGACTACAGCCATCACTATTCAACACTACAGCCATCACTATTCAACACTACAGCCATCACTATTCAACACTACAGCCATCACTATTCAACACTACAGCCATCACTATTTAACACTACTAAGTACTACAGCCATCACTATTCAACACTACAGCCATCACTATTCAACACTACTAAGGACTACAGCCGTCACTATTCAACACTACAGCCATCACTATTCAACACTACAGCCATCACTATTCAACACTACAGCCATCACTATTCAACACTACAGCTATCACTATTCAACACTACAGCCATCACTATTCAACACTACAGCCATCACTATTCAACACTACTAAGGACTATAGCCATCACTATTCAACACTACAGCCATCACTATTCAACACTACTAAGGACTACAGCCATCACTATTCAACACTACTAAGGACTACAGCCATCACTATTCAACACTACTGCCATCACTATTCAACAATACTAAGGACTACAGCCATCACTATACAACACTACAGCCATCACTATTCAACACTACTAAGGACTACAACCATCACTATTCAACACTACAGCCATCACTATTCAACCCTACAGCCATCACTATTCAACACTACAGCCATCACTATTCAACACTACAGCCATCACTATTCAACACTACAGCCATCACTATTCAACCCTACAGCCATCACTATTCAACACTACAGCCATCACTATTCAATACTACAGCCATCACTATTCAACCCTACAGCCATCACTATTCAACCCTACAGCCATCACTATTCAACACTACTAAGGACTACAGCCATCACTATTCAACACTACAGCCGTCACTATTCAACACTACAGCCATCACTATTCAACACTACTAAGGACTACAGCCATCACTATTCAACACTACAGCCATCACTATTCAACACTACAGCCATCACTATTCAACACTACAGCCATCACTATTCAACACTACGTGTAGTAAAGACTACAAAGGATCCATTGAGGACAGGAGGAGGTTATTAAAACTGACCGTGCTCTTTCTAACGTAGAAAAATGCTACAGAGTGTTACGAATTGAACAAATCTCAGCGTCGATTCCAAAAGAATGTTTCGAGTTCCATCACGGGTTCATTCCATCACGTGTAATTAATGAGGCTGAGCAACAATGAGAAGTACACAAACGACATAACTATTATTCTCTCTTTGATGACGTCGTCAGTACTCACTGTAGGTCTACAACATGGGGTTTCAAGGCACAACTTATCCCATGATTAATAACAGCTGAAAAATATAAGAACATTTATTATTCCTTAAAAAAAAGAAATCATTGCTACAGATACGTCTTCCAAACCTCATTAAAAACACTTAAATCATTAGACAAACCGGGGGGATATCACAGAGCTCTCTGGTTAGTAGTCCCAGACTCCCTGTGAAAGAATGAAACGGAAATTGGGTGCTTTGGCCAGACATAAATAATTCATCAGTAGCGCCTCCTCCATCGCTCCCTGTCTCCAGCTTCTGTAGTGATACAACCAATGCTTTATTATCCCTGTCTGCCTAAAAGATCCAGTCATCCACTTCTCCTCTCCTAAACCTCTCCACTCCTCTCCAACCTCTTCTCTTCTCCTCTCCACTCCTCTCCTCTCTCCTCCTCTCCACTCCTCTCCTCTCCACTCCTCTCCTCTCTCCTCCTCTCCTCTTCTCTTCTCTCCTCTCATAAACCTCTCTCCTCTCCACTCCTCTCCTCTCCTCTCCTCTTCTCTCTCCTCCTCACTCCTCTCCTCTCTCCTCCTCTCCTCTCTGCTCTCCTAAACCTCTCTCCTCTCCACTCCTCTCCTCTCTCCTCCTCTCTCCTCCTCTCCTCTCTCCTCTCCTAAACCTCTCTCCTCTCCTCTCCTCTCCTCTCCTAAACCTCTCTCCTCTCCACTCCTCTCCTCTCTCCTCTCCTAAACCTCTCCACTCCTCTCTTCTCCTCTCTCCTCCTCACTGCTCTCCTCCTCTCCTCTCCTCTCCTCTCCTCTCCTCTCCTCTCCTAAACCTCTCCTAAACCTCTCTTCTCTGTAGTACCATATTGTCAGGATGATAGAATACTGTAATTGTTAGTATTAGATGAGAACAAAACGAAAGCTAACAGCTAATCTGGACGATCCATTTAAAGCTGGAATCAGTTTTTTATTTATTTTTACAATTTCAGCTGTCGCGCTAGCGGTTCGCTCCTAACAGATTCACAAATCCCTGCACTTGCCAGGACAGGCCTGCTCCATCCGTGGCTAAAGCCATTTCAGCTGTCGCGCTAGCGGTTCGCTCCTAACAGATTCACAAATCCCTGCACTTGCCAGGACAGGCCTGCTCCATCCGTAGCTAAAGCCATTTCAGCTGTCGCGCTAGCGGTTCGCTCCTAACAGATTCACCAATCCCTGCACTTGCCAGGACAGGCCTGCTCCATCCGTGGCTAAAGCCATTTCAGCTGTCGCGCTAGCGGTTCGCTCCTAACAGATTCACAAATCCCTGCACTTGCCAGGACAGGCCTGCTCCATCCGTAGCTAAAGCCATTTCAGCTGTCGCGCTAGCGGTTCGCTCCTAACAGATTCACAAATCCCTGCACTTGCCAGGACAGGCCTGCTCCATCCGTAGCTAAAGCCATTTCAGCTGTCGCGCTAGCGGTTCGCTCCTAACAGATTCACCAATCCCTGCACTTGCCAGGACAGGCCTGCTCCATCCGTGGCTA
This sequence comes from Oncorhynchus mykiss, assembly GCF_057628025.1. Classification (NCBI taxonomy): domain Eukaryota; kingdom Metazoa; phylum Chordata; class Actinopteri; order Salmoniformes; family Salmonidae; genus Oncorhynchus; species Oncorhynchus mykiss. The sequence goes on from NW_028322102.1 coordinate 1,040,911, forward strand.
AAGCCAGTCTAACATACATTTGTGCTATGAAACTAAATAAATACTGCACTCTGACCCACAAAACGTATTTACTAGATTCATGATAATATTGTTCTACAAAGCAAGGAAAATGAACTTCAAAACATGTCGTTTTATATGAATTTGCAGCTGTTGGTAGGTAACGTGGGATGGAACCGGTTCAGGGAAAAGAACCGAAAACCGGAAAATAACAAACAAATTTAAGGAACAGAATCAGAACCGGGAATGAAAGTGATCTACACTGTTCTGGGAACAGAACCGTTATTTTGAAAAGCATGGGTATTCGGTTAATACAGTTCTTCTACGTTCCGGGGTATTTTTGTTCTTGTCCCACAAAAAAAGGCAACAAAGAGCGTATGCAAAGCCCTCGCTCTGTCAATCAGAAACTTATTCCAGTGTCTGCCTGACAGCTGAACATCTTTTCCAGTGTATGTGTGTGTAGCCTACCTGCCCCTCCCCCTCAGAAACTGACGTTACAAGCCCCTCCCCTTCCAAAGCATAGCTGTAGACTACTGACGTTACAAGCCCCTCCCACTCCATAACATAGCTGTAGACTACTGACGTTACAAGCCCCTCCCCCTCCATAACATAGCTGTAGACTACTGACGTTACAACAAGTGTGATTCAGAAGATGGGGGGAGAGAGATTTTGAATTAAAGAATGGATTCACTTTTTCAATGCTAGTTAGAGACACTATCGTTATCACATTTCACATTGGATTTATTAACTAAAAAAACGTAAGAGGTGTTTTTAATTCTGGTGCCGCTCTGCCCACCCAAGCTTGTTAGCTAGCTAGCTTGTTAGCTTGTTAGCTTGTTAGCTAGCTAGCTTGTTAGTTTGTTAGCTTGTTAGCTTGATAGCTAGCTAGCTAGCTCTGGTCCAACGTTAAGCCAATTCTGAAGTTCAGAAATTCAAAGTTCCATTAGAAGCCGCTCCTCCGTAAGTATAATTTTTTTTGCCTTATTCAGATAGTGATGTCATAACAAGATGCCGAGCGCGTTCCAAGCCTCCTCCTCCACCCTCTCTCGCTGTCTCCCCACACGTCTCTTACACTTGTCTTTCCCATCACATGTAAACAACTCACAGAACTACAGGGTTTTTCTGCTCCATAGCAAGCTGCTCTATCCACAATGCATGATTTGTGAAGTTTAATTTAATGTCAAGCTAAATGTAAAAATAAATTAAAAATGATTTCAGAGGTTTAATTTAGAACAGAAAGCATCGATAAAAACCGGTACATTTTTTTGGGGAGGGGAATCGAACCAGTCTAACTGTCAGTTACACCAGTTCAGAACATTGTTTTATTGGTCGTAACAGTGGAATGGAGTGAAAAACAATCTGTTCAGAATGGGAAAATAATTTCCGTTGCAACCCCCTGGGAAGTAAGGAATCTGCTAGTTTCTGACATGACTTACTGCATCTCCAAGGTGAAGTAAGAAAAGCCACATCTCAAAATCGTTGTAGGCTACACAAGGTGTCATAAAAATCTATGTGACATTATAGGACCACATAGGTGGATCAGATCACGATATAACTACTACTGTACACCAGACAGTAACCTTGGATCAGATCAGATCGTGACATAAGTCATATACCAGACAGTAACCTTGGTTCAGATCGTGACATAAGTCATATACCAGACAGTAACCTCGGTTCAGATCAGATCATAACATAAGTCATATACCAGACAGTAACCTTGGTTTTGCCTCCTGGCCCAGCTGGGTCTGTGTGTTATGGGCCAGCTGGGTCTGTGTGTTATGGGCCAGCTGGGTCTGTGTGTTATGGGCCAGCTGGGTCTGTGTGTTTTGGGCCAGCTGGGTCTGTGTGTTATGGGCCAGCTGGGTCTGTGTGTTATGGGCCAGCTGGGTCTGTGTGTTATGGGCCAGCTGGGTCTGTGTGTTATGGGCCAGCTGGGTCTGTGTGTTTTGGGCCAGCTGGGTCTGTGTGTTATGGGCCAGCTGGGTCTGTGTGTTATGGGCCAGCTGGGTCTGTGTGTTATGAGCCAGTGGAAGCAGAAAGAGACCATTCTTACAATACTGTAAATCACACAGTGACATTCCACTGGACTCCCGTGTCGAAACACAAGAGCATCTCGACCTTGGAACAAAAACACAAACATCCTTGAAAACGCTTGTTCTTACTGAGACAGCAACTACCATAACTGTTTCCCATGCTCTCACGAGGCTAACGACATGGGCCTATTTAAGATAAAACATCAACCTCCATATTTAATGGACAAGCGGATCGTTTCACCAGGATAAGCCAATGTGAGTTCTTTATTCCATTAATGTACTGTAGATGTACAGTAGCTGTGTGCTCAGGCAGCTCGGAGCCAGTGCCTGCAGTGTTGACTTTCCTTCCTACTAAACGAGGCCAGAAGCAACAGCGTAATCACTAAAATAATCTGTTTCTGGGACACACCCTGCTTTCAATCTCACAGCATGGCGAGGACAACAGCCTAATAGGGCTGACATGTTCCCTGGCCTGAAAACACACTTTATCTAACCCAATCGACTGTATATTGTATATATGCCATCCATAAACATTGTGAACTATGACCCCCCCCCCTCTTTTGGCCAGAGAATCATGTAGGCTTACGTAAACGCATGATAGTCGGGGCGGCAGGGTAGCCTAGTGGTTAGAGCGTTGGACTAGTAGCCGGAAGGTTGCAAGTTCAAATCCCCGAGCTGACTAGGTACGAATCTGTCCCTGAACAGGCAGTTAACCCACTGTTCCTAGACCAGTTAACCCACTGTTCCTAGACCAGTTGACCCACTGTTCCTAGACCAGTTAACCCACTGTTCCTAGACCAGTTAACCCCCACTGTTCCTAGACCAGTTAACCCCCACTGTTCCTAGACCAGTTAACCCCCACTGTTCCTAGACCAGTTAACCCCCACTGTTCCTAGGCCAGTTAACCCACTGTTCCTAGACCAGTTAACCCCCACTGTTCCTAGGCCAGTTAACCCACTGTTCCTAGACCAGTTAACCCACTGTTCCTAGACCAGTTAACCCCCACTGTTCCTAGACCAGTTAACCCCCACTGTTCCTAGGCCAGTTAACCCACTGTTCCTAGACCAGTTAACCCACTGTTCCTAGACCAGTTAACCCCCACTGTTCCTAGACCAGTTAACCCCCACTGTTCCTAGACCAGTTAACCCCCACTGTTCCTAGGCCAGTTAACCCACTGTTCCTAGACCAGTTAACCCCCACTGTTCCTAGACCAGTTAACCCCCACTGTTCCTAGACCAGTTAACCCCCACTGTTCCTAGACCAGTTAACCCCCACTGTTCCTAGACCAGTTAACCCCCACTGTTCCTAGGCCAGTTAACCCACTGTTCCTAGACCAGTTAACCCACTGTTCCTAGACCAGTTAACCCACTGTTCCTAGACCAGTTAACCCCCACTGTTCCTAGACCAGTTAACCCCCACTGTTCCTAGACCAGTTAACCCACTGTTCCTAGGCCAGTTAACCCACTGTTCCTAGACCAGTTAACCCACTGTTCCTAGACCAGTTAACCCACTGTTCCTAGGCCAGTTAACCCCCACTGTTCCTAGACCAGTTAACCCACTGTTCCTAGACCAGTTAACCCCCACTGTTCCTAGACCAGTTAACCCCCACTGTTCCTAGACCAGTTAACCCACCGTTCCTAGGCCAGTTAACCCACTGTTCCTAGACCAGTTAACCCCCACTGTTCCTAGGCCAGTTAACCCACTGTTCCTAGACCAGTTAACCCACTGTTCCTAGACCAGTTAACCCCCACTGTTCCTAGACCAGTTAACCCCCACTGTTCCTAGACCAGTTAACCCCCACTGTTCCTAGACCAGTTAACCCCCACTGTTCCTAGGCCAGTTAACCCACTGTTCCTAGACCAGTTAACCCACTGTTCCTAGACCAGTTAACCCCCACTGTTCCTAGGCCAGTTAACCCACTGTTCCTAGACCCCACTGTTCCTAGACCAGTTAACCCACTGTTCCTAGACCAGTTAACCCACTGTTCCTAGACCAGTTAACCCCCACTGTTCCTAGACCAGTTAACCCCCACTGTTCCTAGACCAGTTAACCCCCACTGTTCCTAGGCCAGTTAACCCACTGTTCCTAGACCAGTTAACCCCCACTGTTCCTAGACCAGTTAACCCCCACTGTTCCTAGACCAGTTAACCCCCACTGTTCCTAGACCAGTTAACCCCCACTGTTCCTAGACCAGTTAACCCCCACTGTTCCTAGACCAGTTAACCCCCACTAGGCTGTCATTGAAAATATTAACTGAATAGTTAAATAAAGGTTAAAAAAAAGTATTACAAAAATAGTCTTAAACAACTATTTTCACCGTATCAAGGTTGCTGTCCGATATGTCATTTATATTACTGTAAAACAAGCTGTTAAAGGTTGCTGTCCGATATGTCATTTATATTACTGTAAAACAAGCTGTTAAAGGTTGCTGTCCGATATGTCATTTATATTACTGTAAAACAAGCTGTTAAAGGTTGCTGTCCGATATGTCATTTATATTACTGTAAAACAAGCTGTTAAAGGTTGCTGTCCGATATGTCATTTATATTACTGTAAAACAAGCTGTTAAAGGTTGCTGTCCGATATGTCATTTATATTACTGTAAAACAAGCTGTTAAAGGTTGCTGTCCGATATGTCATTTATATTACTGTAAAACAAGCTGTTAAAGGTTGCTGTCCGATATGTCATTTATATTACTGTAAAACAAGCTGTTAAAGGTTGCTGTCCGATATGTCATTTATATTACTGTAAAACAAGCTGTTAAAGGTTGCTGTCCGATATGTCATTTATATTACTGTAAAACAAGCTGTTAAAGGTTGCTGTCCGATATGTCATTTATATTACTGTAAAACAAGCTGTTAAAGGTTGCTGTCCGATATGTCATTTATATTACTGTAAAACAAGCTGTTAAAGGTTGCTGTCCGATATGTCATTTATATTACTGTAAAACAAGCTGTTAAAGGTTGCTGTCCGATATGTCATTTATATTACTGTAAAACAAGCTGTTAAAGGTTGCTGTCCGATATGTCATTTATATTACTGTAAAACAAGCTGTTAAAGGTTGCTGTCCGATATGTCATTTATATTACTGTAAAACAAGCTGTTAAAGGTTGCTGTCCGATATGTCATTTATATTACTGTAAAACAAGCTGTTAAAGGTTGCTGTCCGATATGTCATTTATATTACTGTAAAACAAGCTGTTAAAGGTTGCTGTCCGATATGTCATTTATATTACTGTAAAACAAGCTGTTAAAGGTTGCTGTCCGATATGTCATTTATATTACTGTAAAACAAGCTGTTAAAGGTTGCTGTCCGATATGTCATTTATATTACTGTAAAACAAGCTGTTAAAGGTTGCTGTCCGATATGTCATTTATATTACTGTAAAACAAGCTGTTAAAGGTTGCTGTCCGATATGTCATTTATATTACTGTAAAACAAGCTGTTAAAGGTTGCTGTCCGATATGTCATTTATATTACTGTAAAACAAGCTGTTAAAGGTTGCTGTCCGATATGTCATTTATATTACTGTAAAACAAGCTGTTAAAGGTTGCTGTCCGATATGTCATTTATATTACTGTAAAACAAGCTGTTAAAGGTTGCTGTCCGATATGTCATTTATATTACTGTAAAACAAGCTGTTAAAGGTTGCTGTCCGATATGTCATTTATATTACTGTAAAACAAGCTGTTAAAGGTTGCTGTCCGATATGTCATTTATATTACTGTAAAACAAGCTGTTAAAGGTTGCTGTCCGATATGTCATTTATATTACTGTAAAACAAGCTGTTAAAGGTTGCTGTCCGATATGTCATTTATATTACTGTAAAACAAGCTGTTAAAGGTTGCTGTCCGATATGTCATTTATATTACTGTAAAACAAGCTGTTAAAGGTTGCTGTCCGATATGTCATTTATATTACTGTAAAACAAGCTGTTAAAGGTTGCTGTCCGATATGTCATTTATATTACTGTAAAACAAGCTGTTAAAGGTTGCTGTCCGATATGTCATTTATATTACTGTAAAACAAGCTGTTAAAGGTTGCTGTCCGATATGTCATTTATATTACTGTAAAACAAGCTGTTAAAGGTTGCTGTCCGATATGTCATTTATATTACTGTAAAACAAGCTGTTAAAGGTTGCTGTCCGATATGTCATTTATATTACTGTAAAACAAGCTGTTAAAGGTTGCTGTCCGATATGTCATTTATATTACTGTAAAACAAGCTGTTAAAGGTTGCTGTCCGATATGTCATTTATATTACTGTAAAACAAGCTGTTAAAGGTTGCTGTCCGATATGTCATTTATATTACTGTAAAACAAGCTGTTAAAGGTTGCTGTCCGATATGTCATTTATATTACTGTAAAACAAGCTGTTAAAGGTTGCTGTCCGATATGTCATTTATATTACTGTAAAACAAGCTGTTAAAGGTTGCTGTCCGATATGTCATTTATATTACTGTAAAACAAGCTGTTAAAGGTTGCTGTCCGATATGTCATTTATATTACTGTAAAACAAGCTGTTAAAGGTTGCTGTCCGATATGTCATTTATATTACTGTAAAACAAGCTGTTAAAGGTTGCTGTCCGATATGTCATTTATATTACTGTAAAACAAGCTGTTAAAGGTTGCTGTCCGATATGTCATTTATATTACTGTAAAACAAGCTGTTAAAGGTTGCTGTCCGATATGTCATTTATATTACTGTAAAACAAGCTGTTAAAGGTTGCTGTCCGATATGTCATTTATATTACTGTAAAACAAGCTGTTAAAGGTTGCTGTCCGATATGTCATTTATATTACTGTAAAACAAGCTGTTAAAGGTTGCTGTCCGATATGTCATTTATATTACTGTAAAACAAGCTGTTAAAGGTTGCTGTCCGATATGTCATTTATATTACTGTAAAACAAGCTGTTAAAGGTTGCTGTCCGATATGTCATTTATATTACTGTAAAACAAGCTGTTAAAGGTTGCTGTCCGATATGTCATTTATATTACTGTAAAACAAGCTGTTAAAGGTTGCTGTCCGATATGTCATTTATATTACTGTAAAACAAGCTGTTAAAGGTTGCTGTCCGATATGTCATTTATATTACTGTAAAACAAGCTGTTAAAGGTTGCTGTCCGATATGTCATTTATATTACTGTAAAACAAGCTGTTAAAGGTTGCTGTCCGATATGTCATTTATATTACTGTAAAACAAGCTGTTAAAGGTTGCTGTCCGATATGTCATTTATATTACTGTAAAACAAGCTGTTAAAGGTTGCTGTCCGATATGTCATTTATATTACTGTAAAACAAGCTGTTAAAGGTTGCTGTCCGATATGTCATTTATATTACTGTAAAACAAGCTGTTAAAGGTTGCTGTCCGATATGTCATTTATATTACTGTAAAACAAGCTGTTAAAGGTTGCTGTCCGATATGTCATTTATATTACTGTAAAACAAGCTGTTAAAGGTTGCTGTCCGATATGTCATTTATATTACTGTAAAACAAGCTGTTAAAGGTTGCTGTCCGATATGTCATTTATATTACTGTAAAACAAGCTGTTAAAGGTTGCTGTCCGATATGTCATTTATATTACTGTAAAACAAGCTGTTAAAGGTTGCTGTCCGATATGTCATTTATATTACTGTAAAACAAGCTGTTAAAGGTTGCTGTCCGATATGTCATTTATATTACTGTAAAACAAGCTGTTAAAGGTTGCTGTCCGATATGTCATTTATATTACTGTAAAACAAGCTGTTAAAGGTTGCTGTCCGATATGTCATTTATATTACTGTAAAACAAGCTGTTAAAGGTTGCTGTCCGATATGTCATTTATATTACTGTAAAACAAGCTGTTAAAGGTTGCTGTCCGATATGTCATTTATATTACTGTAAAACAAGCTGTTAAAGGTTGCTGTCCGATATGTCATTTATATTACTGTAAAACAAGCTGTTAAAGGTTGCTGTCCGATATGTCATTTATATTACTGTAAAACAAGCTGTTAAAGGTTGCTGTCCGATATGTCATTTATATTACTGTAAAACAAGCTGTTAAAGGTTGCTGTCCGATATGTCATTTATATTACTGTAAAACAAGCTGTTAAAGGTTGCTGTCCGATATGTCATTTATATTACTGTAAAACAAGCTGTTAAAGGTTGCTGTCCGATATGTCATTTATATTACTGTAAAACAAGCTGTTAAAGGTTGCTGTCCGATATGTCATTTATATTACTGTAAAACAAGCTGTTAAAGGTTGCTGTCCGATATGTCATTTATATTACTGTAAAACAAGCTGTTAAAGGTTGCTGTCCGATATGTCATTTATATTACTGTAAAACAAGCTGTTAAAGGTTGCTGTCCGATATGTCATTTATATTACTGTAAAACAAGCTGTTAAAGGTTGCTGTCCGATATGTCATTTATATTACTGTAAAACAAGCTGTTAAAGGTTGCTGTCCGATATGTCATTTATATTACTGTAAAACAAGCTGTTAAAGGTTGCTGTCCGATATGTCATTTATATTACTGTAAAACAAGCTGTTAAAGGTTGCTGTCCGATATGTCATTTATATTACTGTAAAACAAGCTGTTAAAGGTTGCTGTCCGATATGTCATTTATATTACTGTAAAACAAGCTGTTAAAGGTTGCTGTCCGATATGTCATTTATATTACTGTAAAACAAGCTGTTAAAGGTTGCTGTCCGATATGTCATTTATATTACTGTAAAACAAGCTGTTAAAGGTTGCTGTCCGATATGTCATTTATATTACTGTAAAACAAGCTGTTAAAGGTTGCTGTCCGATATGTCATTTATATTACTGTAAAACAAGCTGTTAAAGGTTGCTGTCCGATATGTCATTTATATTACTGTAAAACAAGCTGTTAAAGGTTGCTGTCCGATATGTCATTTATATTACTGTAAAACAAGCTGTTAAAGGTTGCTGTCCGATATGTCATTTATATTACTGTAAAACAAGCTGTTAAAGGTTGCTGTCCGATATGTCATTTATATTACTGTAAAACAAGCTGTTAAAGGTTGCTGTCCGATATGTCATTTATATTACTGTAAAACAAGCTGTTAAAGGTTGCTGTCCGATATGTCATTTATATTACTGTAAAACAAGCTGTTAAAGGTTGCTGTCCGATATGTCATTTATATTACTGTAAAACAAGCTGTTAAAGGTTGCTGTCCGATATGTCATTTATATTACTGTAAAACAAGCTGTTAAAGGTTGCTGTCCGATATGTCATTTATATTACTGTAAAACAAGCTGTTAAAGGTTGCTGTCCGATATGTCATTTATATTACTGTAAAACAAGCTGTTAAAGGTTGCTGTCCGATATGTCATTTATATTACTGTAAAACAAGCTGTTAAAGGTTGCTGTCCGATATGTCATTTATATTACTGTAAAACAAGCTGTTAAAGGTTGCTGTCCGATATGTCATTTATATTACTGTAAAACAAGCTGTTAAAGGTTGCTGTCCGATATGTCATTTATATTACTGTAAAACAAGCTGTTAAAGGTTGCTGTCCGATATGTCATTTATATTACTGTAAAACAAGCTGTTAAAGGTTGCTGTCCGATATGTCATTTATATTACTGTAAAACAAGCTGTTAAAGGTTGCTGTCCGATATGTCATTTATATTACTGTAAAACAAGCTGTTAAAGGTTGCTGTCCGATATGTCATTTATATTACTGTAAAACAAGCTGTTAAAGGTTGCTGTCCGATATGTCATTTATATTACTGTAAAACAAGCTGTTAAAGGTTGCTGTCCGATATGTCATTTATATTACTGTAAAACAAGCTGTTAAAGGTTGCTGTCCGATATGTCATTTATATTACTGTAAAACAAGCTGTTAAAGGTTGCTGTCCGATATGTCATTTATATTACTGTAAAACAAGCTGTTAAAGGTTGCTGTCCGATATGTCATTTATATTACTGTAAAACAAGCTGTTAAAGGTTGCTGTCCGATATGTCATTTATATTACTGTAAAACAAGCTGTTAAAGGTTGCTGTCCGATATGTCATTTATATTACTGTAAAACAAGCTGTTAAAGGTTGCTGTCCGATATGTCATTTATATTACTGTAAAACAAGCTGTTAAAGGTTGCTGTCCGATATGTCATTTATATTACTGTAAAACAAGCTGTTAAAGGTTGCTGTCCGATATGTCATTTATATTACTGTAAAACAAGCTGTTAAAGGTTGCTGTCCGATATGTCATTTATATTACTGTAAAACAAGCTGTTAAAGGTTGCTGTCCGATATGTCATTTATATTACTGTAAAACAAGCTGTTAAAGGTTGCTGTCCGATATGTCATTTATATTACTGTAAAACAAGCTGTTAAAGGTTGCTGTCCGATATGTCATTTATATTACTGTAAAACAAGCTGTTAAAGGTTGCTGTCCGATATGTCATTTATATTACTGTAAAACAAGCTGTTAAAGGTTGCTGTCCGATATGTCATTTATATTACTGTAAAACAAGCTGTTAAAGGTTGCTGTCCGATATGTCATTTATATTACTGTAAAACAAGCTGTTAAAGGTTGCTGTCCGATATGTCATTTATATTACTGTAAAACAAGCTGTTAAAGGTTGCTGTCCGATATGTCATTTATATTACTGTAAAACAAGCTGTTAAAGGTTGCTGTCCGATATGTCATTTATATTACTGTAAAACAAGCTGTTAAAGGTTGCTGTCCGATATGTCATTTATATTACTGTAAAACAAGCTGTTAAAGGTTGCTGTCCGATATGTCATTTATATTACTGTAAAACAAGCTGTTAAAGGTTGCTGTCCGATATGTCATTTATATTACTGTAAAACAAGCTGTTAAAGGTTGCTGTCCGATATGTCATTTATATTACTGTAAAACAAGCTGTTAAAGGTTGCTGTCCGATATGTCATTTATATTACTGTAAAACAAGCTGTTAAAGGTTGCTGTCCGATATGTCATTTATATTACTGTAAAACAAGCTGTTAAAGGTTGCTGTCCGATATGTCATTTATATTACTGTAAAACAAGCTGTTAAAGGTTGCTGTCCGATATGTCATTTATATTACTGTAAAACAAGCTGTTAAAGGTTGCTGTCCGATATGTCATTTATATTACTGTAAAACAAGCTGTTAAAGGTTGCTGTCCGATATGTCATTTATATTACTGTAAAACAAGCTGTTAAAGGTTGCTGTCCGATATGTCATTTATATTACTGTAAAACAAGCTGTTAAAGGTTGCTGTCCGATATGTCATTTATATTACTGTAAAACAAGCTGTTAAAGGTTGCTGTCCGATATGTCATTTATATTACTGTAAAACAAGCTGTTAAAGGTTGCTGTCCGATATGTCATTTATATTACTGTAAAACAAGCTGTTAAAGGTTGCTGTCCGATATGTCATTTATATTACTGTAAAACAAGCTGTTAAAGGTTGCTGTCCGATATGTCATTTATATTACTGTAAAACAAGCTGTTAAAGGTTGCTGTCCGATATGTCATTTATATTACTGTAAAACAAGCTGTTAAAGGTTGCTGTCCGATATGTCATTTATATTACTGTAAAACAAGCTGTTAAAGGTTGCTGTCCGATATGTCATTTATATTACTGTAAAACAAGCTGTTAAAGGTTGCTGTCCGATATGTCATTTATATTACTGTAAAACAAGCTGTTAAAGGTTGCTGTCCGATATGTCATTTATATTACTGTAAAACAAGCTGTTAAAGGTTGCTGTCCGATATGTCATTTATATTACTGTAAAACAAGCTGTTAAAGGTTGCTGTCCGATATGTCATTTATATTACTGTAAAACAAGCTGTTAAAGGTTGCTGTCCGATATGTCATTTATATTACTGTAAAACAAGCTGTTAAAGGTTGCTGTCCGATATGTCATTTATATTACTGTAAAACAAGCTGTTAAAGGTTGCTGTCCGATATGTCATTTATATTACTGTAAAACAAGCTGTTAAAGGTTGCTGTCCGATATGTCATTTATATTACTGTAAAACAAGCTGTTAAAGGTTGCTGTCCGATATGTCATTTATATTACTGTAAAACAAGCTGTTAAAGGTTGCTGTCCGATATGTCATTTATATTACTGTAAAACAAGCTGTTAAAGGTTGCTGTCCGATATGTCATTTATATTACTGTAAAACAAGCTGTTAAAGGTTGCTGTCCGATATGTCATTTATATTACTGTAAAACAAGCTGTTAAAGGTTGCTGTCCGATATGTCATTTATATTACTGTAAAACAAGCTGTTAAAGGTTGCTGTCCGATATGTCATTTATATTACTGTAAAACAAGCTGTTAAAGGTTGCTGTCCGATATGTCATTTATATTACTGTAAAACAAGCTGTTAAAGGTTGCTGTCCGATATGTCATTTATATTACTGTAAAACAAGCTGTTAAAGGTTGCTGTCCGATATGTCATTTATATTACTGTAAAACAAGCTGTTAAAGGTTGCTGTCCGATATGTCATTTATATTACTGTAAAACAAGCTGTTAAAGGTTGCTGTCCGATATGTCATTTATATTACTGTAAAACAAGCTGTTAAAGGTTGCTGTCCGATATGTCATTTATATTACTGTAAAACAAGCTGTTAAAGGTTGCTGTCCGATATGTCATTTATATTACTGTAAAACAAGCTGTTAAAGGTTGCTGTCCGATATGTCATTTATATTACTGTAAAACAAGCTGTTAAAGGTTGCTGTCCGATATGTCATTTATATTACTGTAAAACAAGCTGTTAAAGGTTGCTGTCCGATATGTCATTTATATTACTGTAAAACAAGCTGTTAAAGGTTGCTGTCCGATATGTCATTTATATTACTGTAAAACAAGCTGTTAAAGGTTGCTGTCCGATATGTCATTTATATTACTGTAAAACAAGCTGTTAAAGGTTGCTGTCCGATATGTCATTTATATTACTGTAAAACAAGCTGTTAAAGGTTGCTGTCCGATATGTCATTTATATTACTGTAAAACAAGCTGTTAAAGGTTGCTGTCCGATATGTCATTTATATTACTGTAAAACAAGCTGTTAAAGGTTGCTGTCCGATATGTCATTTATATTACTGTAAAACAAGCTGTTAAAGGTTGCTGTCCGATATGTCATTTATATTACTGTAAAACAAGCTGTTAAAGGTTGCTGTCCGATATGTCATTTATATTACTGTAAAACAAGCTGTTAAAGGTTGCTGTCCGATATGTCATTTATATTACTGTAAAACAAGCTGTTAAAGGTTGCTGTCCGATATGTCATTTATATTACTGTAAAACAAGCTGTTAAAGGTTGCTGTCCGATATGTCATTTATATTACTGTAAAACAAGCTGTTAAAGGTTGCTGTCCGATATGTCATTTATATTACTGTAAAACAAGCTGTTAAAGGTTGCTGTCCGATATGTCATTTATATTACTGTAAAACAAGCTGTTAAAGGTTGCTGTCCGATATGTCATTTATATTACTGTAAAACAAGCTGTTAAAGGTTGCTGTCCGATATGTCATTTATATTACTGTAAAACAAGCTGTTAAAGGTTGCTGTCCGATATGTCATTTATATTACTGTAAAACAAGCTGTTAAAGGTTGCTGTCCGATATGTCATTTATATTACTGTAAAACAAGCTGTTAAAGGTTGCTGTCCGATATGTCATTTATATTACTGTAAAACAAGCTGTTAAAGGTTGCTGTCCGATATGTCATTTATATTACTGTAAAACAAGCTGTTAAAGGTTGCTGTCCGATATGTCATTTATATTACTGTAAAACAAGCTGTTAAAGGTTGCTGTCCGATATGTCATTTATATTACTGTAAAACAAGCTGTTAAAGGTTGCTGTCCGATATGTCATTTATATTACTGTAAAACAAGCTGTTAAAGGTTGCTGTCCGATATGTCATTTATATTACTGTAAAACAAGCTGTTAAAGGTTGCTGTCCGATATGTCATTTATATTACTGTAAAACAAGCTGTTAAAGGTTGCTGTCCGATATGTCATTTATATTACTGTAAAACAAGCTGTTAAAGGTTGCTGTCCGATATGTCATTTATATTACTGTAAAACAAGCTGTTAAAGGTTGCTGTCCGATATGTCATTTATATTACTGTAAAACAAGCTGTTAAAGGTTGCTGTCCGATATGTCATTTATATTACTGTAAAACAAGCTGTTAAAGGTTGCTGTCCGATATGTCATTTATATTACTGTAAAACAAGCTGTTAAAGGTTGCTGTCCGATATGTCATTTATATTACTGTAAAACAAGCTGTTAAAGGTTGCTGTCCGATATGTCATTTATATTACTGTAAAACAAGCTGTTAAAGGTTGCTGTCCGATATGTCATTTATATTACTGTAAAACAAGCTGTTAAAGGTTGCTGTCCGATATGTCATTTATATTACTGTAAAACAAGCTGTTAAAGGTTGCTGTCCGATATGTCATTTATATTACTGTAAAACAAGCTGTTAAAGGTTGCTGTCCGATATGTCATTTATATTACTGTAAAACAAGCTGTTAAAGGTTGCTGTCCGATATGTCATTTATATTACTGTAAAACAAGCTGTTAAAGGTTGCTGTCCGATATGTCATTTATATTACTGTAAAACAAGCTGTTAAAGGTTGCTGTCCGATATGTCATTTATATTACTGTAAAACAAGCTGTTAAAGGTTGCTGTCCGATATGTCATTTATATTACTGTAAAACAAGCTGTTAAAGGTTGCTGTCCGATATGTCATTTATATTACTGTAAAACAAGCTGTTAAAGGTTGCTGTCCGATATGTCATTTATATTACTGTAAAACAAGCTGTTAAAGGTTGCTGTCCGATATGTCATTTATATTACTGTAAAACAAGCTGTTAAAGGTTGCTGTCCGATATGTCATTTATATTACTGTAAAACAAGCTGTTAAAGGTTGCTGTCCGATATGTCATTTATATTACTGTAAAACAAGCTGTTAAAGGTTGCTGTCCGATATGTCATTTATATTACTGTAAAACAAGCTGTTAAAGGTTGCTGTCCGATATGTCATTTATATTACTGTAAAACAAGCTGTTAAAGGTTGCTGTCCGATATGTCATTTATATTACTGTAAAACAAGCTGTTAAAGGTTGCTGTCCGATATGTCATTTATATTACTGTAAAACAAGCTGTTAAAGGTTGCTGTCCGATATGTCATTTATATTACTGTAAAACAAGCTGTTAAAGGTTGCTGTCCGATATGTCATTTATATTACTGTAAAACAAGCTGTTAAAGGTTGCTGTCCGATATGTCATTTATATTACTGTAAAACAAGCTGTTAAAGGTTGCTGTCCGATATGTCATTTATATTACTGTAAAACAAGCTGTTAAAGGTTGCTGTCCGATATGTCATTTATATTACTGTAAAACAAGCTGTTAAAGGTTGCTGTCCGATATGTCATTTATATTACTGTAAAACAAGCTGTTAAAGGTTGCTGTCCGATATGTCATTTATATTACTGTAAAACAAGCTGTTAAAGGTTGCTGTCCGATATGTCATTTATATTACTGTAAAACAAGCTGTTAAAGGTTGCTGTCCGATATGTCATTTATATTACTGTAAAACAAGCTGTTAAAGGTTGCTGTCCGATATGTCATTTATATTACTGTAAAACAAGCTGTTAAAGGTTGCTGTCCGATATGTCATTTATATTACTGTAAAACAAGCTGTTAAAGGTTGCTGTCCGATATGTCATTTATATTACTGTAAAACAAGCTGTTAAAGGTTGCTGTCCGATATGTCATTTATATTACTGTAAAACAAGCTGTTAAAGGTTGCTGTCCGATATGTCATTTATATTACTGTAAAACAAGCTGTTAAAGGTTGCTGTCCGATATGTCATTTATATTACTGTAAAACAAGCTGTTAAAGGTTGCTGTCCGATATGTCATTTATATTACTGTAAAACAAGCTGTTAAAGGTTGCTGTCCGATATGTCATTTATATTACTGTAAAACAAGCTGTTAAAGGTTGCTGTCCGATATGTCATTTATATTACTGTAAAACAAGCTGTTAAAGGTTGCTGTCCGATATGTCATTTATATTACTGTAAAACAAGCTGTTAAAGGTTGCTGTCCGATATGTCATTTATATTACTGTAAAACAAGCTGTTAAAGGTTGCTGTCCGATATGTCATTTATATTACTGTAAAACAAGCTGTTAAAGGTTGCTGTCCGATATGTCATTTATATTACTGTAAAACAAGCTGTTAAAGGTTGCTGTCCGATATGTCATTTATATTACTGTAAAACAAGCTGTTAAAGGTTGCTGTCCGATATGTCATTTATATTACTGTAAAACAAGCTGTTAAAGGTTGCTGTCCGATATGTCATTTATATTACTGTAAAACAAGCTGTTAAAGGTTGCTGTCCGATATGTCATTTATATTACTGTAAAACAAGCTGTTAAAGGTTGCTGTCCGATATGTCATTTATATTACTGTAAAACAAGCTGTTAAAGGTTGCTGTCCGATATGTCATTTATATTACTGTAAAACAAGCTGTTAAAGGTTGCTGTCCGATATGTCATTTATATTACTGTAAAACAAGCTGTTAAAGGTTGCTGTCCGATATGTCATTTATATTACTGTAAAACAAGCTGTTAAAGGTTGCTGTCCGATATGTCATTTATATTACTGTAAAACAAGCTGTTAAAGGTTGCTGTCCGATATGTCATTTATATTACTGTAAAACAAGCTGTTAAAGGTTGCTGTCCGATATGTCATTTATATTACTGTAAAACAAGCTGTTAAAGGTTGCTGTCCGATATGTCATTTATATTACTGTAAAACAAGCTGTTAAAGGTTGCTGTCCGATATGTCATTTATATTACTGTAAAACAAGCTGTTAAAGGTTGCTGTCCGATATGTCATTTATATTACTGTAAAACAAGCTGTTAAAGGTTGCTGTCCGATATGTCATTTATATTACTGTAAAACAAGCTGTTAAAGGTTGCTGTCCGATATGTCATTTATATTACTGTAAAACAAGCTGTTAAAGGTTGCTGTCCGATATGTCATTTATATTACTGTAAAACAAGCTGTTAAAGGTTGCTGTCCGATATGTCATTTATATTACTGTAAAACAAGCTGTTAAAGGTTGCTGTCCGATATGTCATTTATATTACTGTAAAACAAGCTGTTAAAGGTTGCTGTCCGATATGTCATTTATATTACTGTAAAACAAGCTGTTAAAGGTTGCTGTCCGATATGTCATTTATATTACTGTAAAACAAGCTGTTAAAGGTTGCTGTCCGATATGTCATTTATATTACTGTAAAACAAGCTGTTAAAGGTTGCTGTCCGATATGTCATTTATATTACTGTAAAACAAGCTGTTAAAGGTTGCTGTCCGATATGTCATTTATATTACTGTAAAACAAGCTGTTAAAGGTTGCTGTCCGATATGTCATTTATATTACTGTAAAACAAGCTGTTAAAGGTTGCTGTCCGATATGTCATTTATATTACTGTAAAACAAGCTGTTAAAGGTTGCTGTCCGATATGTCATTTATATTACTGTAAAACAAGCTGTTAAAGGTTGCTGTCCGATATGTCATTTATATTACTGTAAAACAAGCTGTTAAAGGTTGCTGTCCGATATGTCATTTATATTACTGTAAAACAAGCTGTTAAAGGTTGCTGTCCGATATGTCATTTATATTACTGTAAAACAAGCTGTTAAAGGTTGCTGTCCGATATGTCATTTATATTACTGTAAAACAAGCTGTTAAAGGTTGCTGTCCGATATGTCATTTATATTACTGTAAAACAAGCTGTTAAAGGTTGCTGTCCGATATGTCATTTATATTACTGTAAAACAAGCTGTTAAAGGTTGCTGTCCGATATGTCATTTATATTACTGTAAAACAAGCTGTTAAAGGTTGCTGTCCGATATGTCATTTATATTACTGTAAAACAAGCTGTTAAAGGTTGCTGTCCGATATGTCATTTATATTACTGTAAAACAAGCTGTTAAAGGTTGCTGTCCGATATGTCATTTATATTACTGTAAAACAAGCTGTTAAAGGTTGCTGTCCGATATGTCATTTATATTACTGTAAAACAAGCTGTTAAAGGTTGCTGTCCGATATGTCATTTATATTACTGTAAAACAAGCTGTTAAAGGTTGCTGTCCGATATGTCATTTATATTACTGTAAAACAAGCTGTTAAAGGTTGCTGTCCGATATGTCATTTATATTACTGTAAAACAAGCTGTTAAAGGTTGCTGTCCGATATGTCATTTATATTACTGTAAAACAAGCTGTTAAAGGTTGCTGTCCGATATGTCATTTATATTACTGTAAAACAAGCTGTTAAAGGTTGCTGTCCGATATGTCATTTATATTACTGTAAAACAAGCTGTTAAAGGTTGCTGTCCGATATGTCATTTATATTACTGTAAAACAAGCTGTTAAAGGTTGCTGTCCGATATGTCATTTATATTACTGTAAAACAAGCTGTTAAAGGTTGCTGTCCGATATGTCATTTATATTACTGTAAAACAAGCTGTTAAAGGTTGCTGTCCGATATGTCATTTATATTACTGTAAAACAAGCTGTTAAAGGTTGCTGTCCGATATGTCATTTATATTACTGTAAAACAAGCTGTTAAAGGTTGCTGTCCGATATGTCATTTATATTACTGTAAAACAAGCTGTTAAAGGTTGCTGTCCGATATGTCATTTATATTACTGTAAAACAAGCTGTTAAAGGTTGCTGTCCGATATGTCATTTATATTACTGTAAAACAAGCTGTTAAAGGTTGCTGTCCGATATGTCATTTATATTACTGTAAAACAAGCTGTTAAAGGTTGCTGTCCGATATGTCATTTATATTACTGTAAAACAAGCTGTTAAAGGTTGCTGTCCGATATGTCATTTATATTACT
This sequence comes from Oncorhynchus mykiss, assembly GCF_057628025.1. Lineage (NCBI taxonomy): Eukaryota > Metazoa > Chordata > Actinopteri > Salmoniformes > Salmonidae > Oncorhynchus > Oncorhynchus mykiss. The sequence goes on from NW_028322102.1 coordinate 1,059,850, forward strand.
GTAAAACAAGCTGTTAAAGGTTGCTGTCCGATATGTCATTTATATTACTGTAAAACAAGCTGTTAAAGGTTGCTGTCCGATATGTCATTTATATTACTGTAAAACAAGCTGTTAAAGGTTGCTGTCCGATATGTCATTTATATTACTGTAAAACAAGCTGTTAAAGGTTGCTGTCCGATATGTCATTTATATTACTGTAAAACAAGCTGTTAAAGGTTGCTGTCCGATATGTCATTTATATTACTGTAAAACAAGCTGTTAAAGGTTGCTGTCCGATATGTCATTTATATTACTGTAAAACAAGCTGTTAAAGGTTGCTGTCCGATATGTCATTTATATTACTGTAAAACAAGCTGTTAAAGGTTGCTGTCCGATATGTCATTTATATTACTGTAAAACAAGCTGTTAAAGGTTGCTGTCCGATATGTCATTTATATTACTGTAAAACAAGCTGTTAAAGGTTGCTGTCCGATATGTCATTTATATTACTGTAAAACAAGCTGTTAAAGGTTGCTGTCCGATATGTCATTTATATTACTGTAAAACAAGCTGTTAAAGGTTGCTGTCCGATATGTCATTTATATTACTGTAAAACAAGCTGTTAAAGGTTGCTGTCCGATATGTCATTTATATTACTGTAAAACAAGCTGTTAAAGGTTGCTGTCCGATATGTCATTTATATTACTGTAAAACAAGCTGTTAAAGGTTGCTGTCCGATATGTCATTTATATTACTGTAAAACAAGCTGTTAAAGGTTGCTGTCCGATATGTCATTTATATTACTGTAAAACAAGCTGTTAAAGGTTGCTGTCCGATATGTCATTTATATTACTGTAAAACAAGCTGTTAAAGGTTGCTGTCCGATATGTCATTTATATTACTGTAAAACAAGCTGTTAAAGGTTGCTGTCCGATATGTCATTTATATTACTGTAAAACAAGCTGTTAAAGGTTGCTGTCCGATATGTCATTTATATTACTGTAAAACAAGCTGTTAAAGGTTGCTGTCCGATATGTCATTTATATTACTGTAAAACAAGCTGTTAAAGGTTGCTGTCCGATATGTCATTTATATTACTGTAAAACAAGCTGTTAAAGGTTGCTGTCCGATATGTCATTTATATTACTGTAAAACAAGCTGTTAAAGGTTGCTGTCCGATATGTCATTTATATTACTGTAAAACAAGCTGTTAAAGGTTGCTGTCCGATATGTCATTTATATTACTGTAAAACAAGCTGTTAAAGGTTGCTGTCCGATATGTCATTTATATTACTGTAAAACAAGCTGTTAAAGGTTGCTGTCCGATATGTCATTTATATTACTGTAAAACAAGCTGTTAAAGGTTGCTGTCCGATATGTCATTTATATTACTGTAAAACAAGCTGTTAAAGGTTGCTGTCCGATATGTCATTTATATTACTGTAAAACAAGCTGTTAAAGGTTGCTGTCCGATATGTCATTTATATTACTGTAAAACAAGCTGTTAAAGGTTGCTGTCCGATATGTCATTTATATTACTGTAAAACAAGCTGTTAAAGGTTGCTGTCCGATATGTCATTTATATTACTGTAAAACAAGCTGTTAAAGGTTGCTGTCCGATATGTCATTTATATTACTGTAAAACAAGCTGTTAAAGGTTGCTGTCCGATATGTCATTTATATTACTGTAAAACAAGCTGTTAAAGGTTGCTGTCCGATATGTCATTTATATTACTGTAAAACAAGCTGTTAAAGGTTGCTGTCCGATATGTCATTTATATTACTGTAAAACAAGCTGTTAAAGGTTGCTGTCCGATATGTCATTTATATTACTGTAAAACAAGCTGTTAAAGGTTGCTGTCCGATATGTCATTTATATTACTGTAAAACAAGCTGTTAAAGGTTGCTGTCCGATATGTCATTTATATTACTGTAAAACAAGCTGTTAAAGGTTGCTGTCCGATATGTCATTTATATTACTGTAAAACAAGCTGTTAAAGGTTGCTGTCCGATATGTCATTTATATTACTGTAAAACAAGCTGTTAAAGGTTGCTGTCCGATATGTCATTTATATTACTGTAAAACAAGCTGTTAAAGGTTGCTGTCCGATATGTCATTTATATTACTGTAAAACAAGCTGTTAAAGGTTGCTGTCCGATATGTCATTTATATTACTGTAAAACAAGCTGTTAAAGGTTGCTGTCCGATATGTCATTTATATTACTGTAAAACAAGCTGTTAAAGGTTGCTGTCCGATATGTCATTTATATTACTGTAAAACAAGCTGTTAAAGGTTGCTGTCCGATATGTCATTTATATTACTGTAAAACAAGCTGTTAAAGGTTGCTGTCCGATATGTCATTTATATTACTGTAAAACAAGCTGTTAAAGGTTGCTGTCCGATATGTCATTTATATTACTGTAAAACAAGCTGTTAAAGGTTGCTGTCCGATATGTCATTTATATTACTGTAAAACAAGCTGTTAAAGGTTGCTGTCCGATATGTCATTTATATTACTGTAAAACAAGCTGTTAAAGGTTGCTGTCCGATATGTCATTTATATTACTGTAAAACAAGCTGTTAAAGGTTGCTGTCCGATATGTCATTTATATTACTGTAAAACAAGCTGTTAAAGGTTGCTGTCCGATATGTCATTTATATTACTGTAAAACAAGCTGTTAAAGGTTGCTGTCCGATATGTCATTTATATTACTGTAAAACAAGCTGTTAAAGGTTGCTGTCCGATATGTCATTTATATTACTGTAAAACAAGCTGTTAAAGGTTGCTGTCCGATATGTCATTTATATTACTGTAAAACAAGCTGTTAAAGGTTGCTGTCCGATATGTCATTTATATTACTGTAAAACAAGCTGTTAAAGGTTGCTGTCCGATATGTAATTTATATTACTGTAAAACAGAGTATTAAAATATGAAGCACAGCTGTAACTAAAACGTACATGTCACTCTTTTTGATAATTCATGAGTGGAAAGACAAATCCAAGGGCCACTAGAGAAATATGGAACATTTTGAACCCCATCACACTGAATCCCATCATACTGAACCTCATCACACTGAACCCCATCATACTGAACCTCATCACACTGAACCCCATCATACTGAACCTCATCACACTGAACCCCATCATACTGAACCTCATCCCACTGAACCCCATCATACTGAACTCCATCATACTGAACCCCATCACACTGAACCCCATCATACTGAACCCCATCATACTGAACCCCATCATACTGAACCCCATCACACTGAACCCCATCATACTGAACCCCATCATACTGAACCCCATCCCACTGAACCCCATCATACTGAACCCCATCATACTGAACCCCATCATACTGAACCCCATCATACTGAGCCCCATCACACTGAACCCCATCATACTGAACCCCATCATACTGAACTCCATCATACTGAACCTCATCCCACTGAACCCCATCATACTGAACCCCATCATACTGAACCCCATCACACTGAACCCCATCATACTGAACCTCATCACACTGAACTCCATCATACTGAACCTCATCCCACTGAACCCCCTCATACTGAACCCCATCATACTGAACCCCATCATACTGAACCCCATCACACTGAACCCCATCATACTGAACCCCATCACACTGAACCCCATCATACTGAACCCCATCATACTGAACCCCATCATACTGAACGCCATCACACTGAACCCCATCATACTGAACCCCATCTGATCGAACCCCATCATACTGAACCCCATCATACTGAACCCCATCTGACCGAACCCCATCATACTGAACCCCATCATACTGAACCCCATCACACTGAAACCCATCACACTGAAACTCATCATACTGAACCTCATCCCACTGAACCCCATCATACTGAACCCCATCATACTGAACCTCATCCCACTGAACCCCATCATACTGAACTCCATCACACTGAATCCCATCATACTGAACCCCATCATACTGAACTCCATCATACTGAACAGCATCATACTGAACCCCATCACACTGAACCCCATCACACTGAACCCCATCATATTGAACCCCATCATACTGAACTGCATCATACTGAACCCCATCATACTGAACTGCATCATACTGAACACCATCCCACTGAACCCCATCATACTGAACACCATCATACTGAATTCCATCACACTGAACCCCATCATACTGAACTCCATCATACTGAACACCATCATACTGAACACCATCATACTGAACACCATCACACTGAACCTCATCATGCTGAACTCCATCATACTGAACACCATCCCACTGAACCCCATCATACTGAACCGCATCATACTGAACACCATCCCACTGAACCCCATCATACTGAACACCATCATACTGAACACCGTCATACTGAACTCCATCATACTGAACCCCATCATACTGAACCCCATCATACTGAACTCCATCACACTGAACAGCATCATACTGAACTCCATCATACCATTCTGAGCAGCTGCTCTAATAAAGTGTCATCATTACCTCCTTCTCAGTGCTGCTTATTCTCTAATTCAAACCAGAACTTTCCTCTGGCTGGCTTGACTGGGGAACTCCTCTCCTCTCGGCTGTTCTGCTCTGCTCTCCTCCACCCTCCTCTTCCATTCCTATCGTCTCCTATCTCCTCCCCCCTCCCCTTCCATTCCTATCCTCTCCTTCTCCCCTCTCCTATCTCCTCTCCCTTCTCCTTTCTGCTCCTCTTCTCCACTCCTCTCGTCTTCGCCTCTCCTCCCCTCTCCCCTTCCATTCCTATCGTCTCCTATCTCCTCTCCTTCTCCCCTCTCCTATCTCCTCTCCCTTCTCCTTTCTGCTCCTCTTCTCCACTCTCGTCTTCGCCTCTCACTCTCACCTATCCTGAGTCTACAGAATAATTCTGACAGAATGGTCTCATCTCATTCTTCTCCTCAGTTGACCATCTCATGTGGTTGCCATGTGTCTGCCCATGCTGTTAGCTGTTAGCTGTTAGCTGCCACATAGTGAATCAACAGAATCAACATGTTACTTTTAACAGATGGTTGATAAGTCCTGTTGCAACTGAGGAGACATCCTCCAATATCTCTCTCTCTCTCTCTCCCTCTCTCTCTCTCTCTCTCTCTCTCTCTCTCTCTCTCTCTCTCTCTCTCTCTCTCTCTCTCTCTCTCTCTCTCTCTCTCTCTCTCTCTCTCTCTCTCTCTCTCTCTCTCTGTCAATTCAATTCAAGGGGCTTTATTGGCATGGGATACATGTGTAGATAATATACATGTAGATAATATACAAAAGTGAAATAAACAATAAAAATTAACAGTAAACATTACACATACTGAAGTTTCCAAACAATAAAGACATTACAAATGTCTGTCTCTCTCTCGCTATCTATGTATCTCTCTCTATGTCTCTCTCTCTCTCTCTCTCTCTCCACAGCTGTTTCCGCAGGCAAATGACCTTGCAGAGTCTTAAATGCAACCGACAGTAAACAGTCAAACAGTCAGGTGAACTAACACACGTCAGAGTAATACATGTTACTTCGTGTACTGGGATGTTTCACTTCCTGAGCAGTGTGTGTGTGTGTGTGTGTGTGTGTTCTTGTGTCTGTGTGTGTGTGCATACGTGTGCGTGTGTGTTCATGTGTGCGTGTGTTACCTATAAGACAGTGTGTGTTCTAATCTAAAGACCACATTGGGTGTGAGAAGACAGCAGGTAACAGAATGTCCCCAGCTGTGGACTGTCCTGGTGGGTTTAGTTGACAGGGTCCTGGTGGGTTTAGTTGACAGGGTCCTGGTGGGTTTAGTTGACAGGGTCCTGGTGGGTTTAGTTGACAGGGTCCTGGTGGGTTTAGTTGACAGGGTCCTGGTGGGTTTAGTTGACAGGGTCCTGGTGGGTTTAGTTGACAGGGTCCTGGTGGGTTTAGTTGACAGGGTCCTGGTGGGTTTAGTTGACAGGGTCCTGGTGGGTTTAGTTGACAGGGTCCTGGTGGGTTTAGTTGACAGGGTCCTGGTGGGTTTAGTTGACAGGGACCTAGTGGGTTTAGTTGACAGGGTCCTCCTGGGTTTAGTTGACAGGGTCCTGGTGGGTTTAGTTGACAGGGTCCTGGTGGGTTTAGTTGACAGGGTCCTGGTGGGTTTAGTTGACAGGGTCCTGGTGGGTTTAGTTGACAGGGACCTAGTGGGTTTAGTTGACAGGGTCCTCCTGGGTTTAGTTGACAGGGTCCTGGTGGGTTTAGTTGACAGGGTCCTGGTGGGTTTAGTTGACAGGGTCCTCCTGGGTTTAGTTGACAGGGTCCTCCTGGGTTTAGTTGACAGGGTCCTCCTGGGTTTAGTTGACAGGGTCCTCCTGGGTTTAGTTGACAGGGTCCTCCTGGGTTTAGTTGACAGGGTCCTCCTGGGTTTAGTTGACAGGGTCCTCGTCCTCCTTCAGATGAAGGCACACCCCAGTCCTAATTCACTCCCTGTAAATTCCCCTCTGCCCTTAACCCAATCTTAAACCCATCTTCGCAGCTCTGAAGAACCTGGATAAATATTAGCAGGGAAGTGATGGAGCTTACAACATATTGCTTCTACCTTACAGATCAAGGGTAAGGGGTTAGAGGTTAGGGGTTAGGGGTAAGGGGCTAGAGGTTAGGGGTAAGGGCCGGGTAGGGGTAAGGGGTAAGGGGTAAGGGGTTAGAGGTTAGAGGTTAGGGGTAAGGGGTTAGAGGTTAGAGGTTAGGGGTAAGGGGTTAGAGGTTAGAGGTTAGGGGTAAGGGGTTAGGGGTAAGGGGTAAGGGGTAAGGGGTAAGGGGTTAGGGGTAAGGGGTTAGAGGTTAGGGGCTAGAGGTTAGGGGCTAGAGGTTAGGGGCTAGAGGTTTGGGTAAGGGGCTAGAGATTAGGGGTAAGGGCCGGGTAGGGGCAAGGGGTAAAGGGGTAAGGGGTTAGGGGTAAGGGGTAAGAGGTAAGGGGCTAGAGGTTAGGGGTAAGGGCAGGGAAGGGGTAAGGGGTTAGGGATAAGGGGCTAGAGGTTAGGGGTTAGGGGTAAGGGGCTAGAGGTTAGGGGTAAGGGGCTAGAGGTTAGGGGATAGGGTAGGGTAGGGGTAAGGGGATAGAGGTTAGGGGTAAGGGTCTAGAGGTTAGGGGTTAGGGTAGGGTAGGGGTAAGGGGCTAGAGGTTAGGGGTTAGGCTAGGGTAGGGGTAAGGGGCTATAGGTTAGGGGTAAGGGGCTAGAGGTTAGGGGTTAGGGTAGGGAAGGGGTAAGGGGCTAGAGGTTAGGGGTTAGGGTAGGGTAGGGGTAAGGGGCTAGAGGTTAGGGGTAAGGGGCTAGAGGTTAGGGGTTAGGGTAGGGTAGGGGTAAGGGGCTAGAGGTTAGGGGTAAGGGGCTAGAGGTTAGGGGTTAGGGTAGGGTAGGGGTAAGGGGCTAGAGGTTAGGGGTAAGGGGCTAGAGGTTAGGGGTTAGGGTAGGGTAGGGGTAAGGGGCTAGAGGTTAGGGGTAAGGGGCTAGAGGTTAGGGGTTAGGGTAGGGTAGGGGTAAGGGGCTAGAGGTTAGGGGTTAGGGTAGGGTAGGGGTAAGGGGCTAGAGGTTAGGGGTTAGGGTAGGGGTAAGGGGCTAGAGGTTAGGGGTAAGGGGCTAGAGGTTAGGGGTTAGGGTAGGGTAGGGGTAAGGGGCTAGAGGTTAGGGGTAAGGGGCTAGAGGTTAGGGGTTAGGGTAGGGTAGGGGTAAGGGGTTAGGGTAGGCGTAAGCGGTTTGAGGTAGGGAATAGGGTGCCATTTGGAGTCAATAGGAGAGCACTATATAGGGAATAGGGTGCCATTTGGGGTGCACTCCTTTGTTTTCCAATAACTACAGTATTTTGATTCATCCCCGGGCCAAACCCTAACGACGCTCGGCCAATTGTGCGCCGCCCTATGGAACTCCAAAATCACGGCCAGTTGTGATACAGCCTGGAATCAAACCGGGGGTCTGTAGTGACGCCCCTAGCACTGAGACGCAGTGCCTTAGACTGCTTGCGCCGATACCAAAACATTCTCATCTTGCTTGAGTGAGGGTATTGCAAGTTTGACTATCGCAATATCATGGAAAAACACCATACCACAATCTAAGAGACACTGCAATGAAGCCACAAGCTCCAACAAGCCTCCGACTGAAAAAACATCTGTGGGCATCGTGTGTTGCTATGGAGGTGAGGCAATCTTCCACTGAGGAAAAACAGAACAATAACAGGTTGCTTTCTCCCTGTACAGGTCCAAATAATAGTATTTCCTTGGTATTTTCTGCATCCCTGTCTGTGTTATTCAGTTGGTTATAATTCTTGTTTTAATTCTCTAAAAAAAAAGTTTGTGTTCTTAACTCTTGACACATTGGTCAGAAATTGGCTTTAACTCCCTAATTGGCATACCCGTACACCAATCAGCTAGTTCTCCACCCAACCAGGAAACAAGAGAAGCTTCAAATAGAATGTTAAATGTAGCTGTACCTAGGAGACAGCAGCAGCACAGCATGGGGGGCTCTCTGCACCAGAACAATGTGTGGTAAATCCTGGCTCTCCCTCCCGGATCCACAGGGAGGCAGGAAGGCAGAGAGAACAGCCTCCATGCTGACATATAGAGGTCCTAGACAGTACGTGGATCCACAGGGAGGCAGGAAGACAGGGAGAACAGCCTCCATGCTGGCAGATAGAGGTCCTGGACAGTACGTGGATCCACAGGGAGTCAGGAAGGCAGAGAGAACAGCCTCCATGCCGGCAGATCGAGGTCCTGGACAGTACGTGGATCCACAGGGAGGCAGGAAGACAGAGAGAACAGCCTCCATGCTGTTCAGGTACAGTATCTTACATACAGTGTTCCTACATTACCACCAACATCAACGGACTTGGGACTGGTCAGTAACAGTTTCACATACTGTTAATATGCTTAGGCCTACCAGTGACACAACCTGACAATACACATGGACTGTATTTCACAAGCATTTATACTTTATAATGTGAGATACAGTCTATATAGTAGTTATGTATTGTGAGTTACAGTAAGGTATTGTAGTTCTGTATTGTGAGTAACAGTAAGGTACTGTAGTTATGTATTGTGAGTTACAGTAAGGTATTGTAGTTATGTATTGTGAGTTACAGTAAGGTATTGTAGTTCTGTATTGTGAGTTACAGTAAGGTACTGTAGTTATGTAATGTGAGTTACAGTAAGGTATTGTAGTTCTGTATTGTGAGTAACAGTAAGGTATTGTAGTTCTGTATTGTGAGTAACAGTAAGGTATTGTAGTTATGTATTGTGAGTTACAGTAAGGTATTGTAGTTATGTATTGTGAGTTACAGTCTATATAATAGTTATGTACTGTGAGTTACAGTAAGGTATTGTAGTTGTGTATTGTGAGTTACAGTAAGGTATTGTAGTTCTGTATTGTGAGTTACAGTAAGGTACTGTAGTTATGTATTGTGAGTTACAGTAAGGTATTGTAGTTATGTATTGTGAGTTACAGTAAGGTATTGTAGTTCTGTATTGTGAGTTACAGTAAGGTATTGTAGTTCTGTATTGTGAGTTACAGTAAGGTATTGTAGTTATGTATTGTGAGTTACAGTAAGGTATTGTAGTTATGTATTGTGAGTTACAGTAAGGTACTGTAGTTATTATGTATTGTGAGTTACAGTAAGGTATTGTAGTTATGTATTGTGAGTTACAGTAAGGTACTGTAGTTATGTATTGTGAGTTACAGTAAGGTATTGTAGTTATGTATTGTGAGTTACAGTAAGGTACTGTAGTTATGTTTTGTGAGTTACAGTATGGTATTGTAGTTATGTATTGTGAGTTACAGTAAGGTATTGTAGTTATGTATTGTGAGTTACAGTAAGGTACTGTAGTTATGTATTGTGAGTTACAGTAAGGTATTGTAGTTCTGTATTATGAGTTACAGTAAGGTATTGTAGTTGTGTATTGTGAGTTACAGTAAGGTAGTGTAGTTGTGTATTGTGAGTTACAGTAAGGTATTGTAGTTATGTATTGTGAGTTACAGTAAGGTATTGTAGTTCTGTATTGTGAGTTACAGTAAGGTATTGTAGTTCTGTATTGTGAGTTACAGTAAGGTATTGTAGTTATGTATTGTGAGTTACAGTAAGGTATTGTAGTTATGTATTGTGAGTTACAGTAAGGTATTGTAGTTATGTATTGTGAGTTACAGTATGGTATTGTAGTTATGTATTGTGAGTTACAGTAATGTATTGTAGTTATGTATTGTGAGTTACAGTAAGGTACTGTAGTTATCTATTGTCAGTTACAGTAAGGTACTGTAGTTATGTGTATTCTATGTCTGATTCAATCTGTCACACCTCGCTCCTCATCCTCATCATAATGGATAATGACACGCTTCAAGGCATGCAAGCATTGTCTGAATTCCTGCCATGCCTTCTAGGTACACAGTTAAATGTTCCTGGTTGGGATAACTGCAGGCAGGGTACGGAAAGAGATGGGGGGGGGGGGGGTGTTAGGAGTGACAGTTAGAGGCTGCAAGATCATGTTGTAGCAGTAGACTTGAAGACACCATGCTGCGGTCACATGTCGCTTCGCCATCGCCCCTGGCAACCAGATGGGTATCATACGCAATACATAGTATATATACCGCATGTCAAAATGTGTCCATGCCTGCTCACTGAAGACTGTACCCATAACTGATAGGAAAGCATGTCTCTACCGGCACTACCTCTCTCTCTCTCTCTCTTTCATGTAGGCCCAGGCTACGGCTATTGAGCAACTTTCAGGGAAAAACAGCCGCTTCTTCAGTTGTAACAAACGAAATGAATGAATCAACAGGGGGAGAGGGGAAAAAAGATTGTAGAAGGGGGTTGTTAAAGAGATGAAAATGCTATGTTGTAAAAAAGCTTTGCTCCACTAAACCCACATAGTGGTTGCCGTAACAGGCGCCTCGGGTTGAAAGACAGGGAGGGTAGCATGCCTCTCTCACACACACGCATACCTGCTTTAATAATCAATCTCTCTATGCCAATGCAAAGGTATCACGTTTATTATAATGAAACTGGCACAGACAGCTAGGCTAAATGCACACCATGTAATTCGTAACATAGCCTACTGTGAATCTTTCCATCGATCCATAATGTGAAGGAACGCAATCAGCCGGTGAAGAAAACCCCCGCATTTCAATACTGTCAATCTTGCCGTTTTTCGCTCGCTAAATCATATGCCACCATGACAACAACAACAAAAAAACACCTCCAATCAACACGAAATAATGTAAAAACCATTCCTCTTACCGTGGTGGTTCCACAATTATATCCAGTATTCGTGTCCGTGACTAGAGAGCTCAGAGGAAAACCTAAGGATGGTCATGAACCGTAGCCGACTACACGGTTTCTTATTAAATCTTGTCCAGCCACTCATCGAAAATCATCCAGTTCTGTTAATCTGAACGTAACTGCTGCTGTCAGTGAATATCCCCGGTCCTCTAGTCCCCGGTCCTCTAGTCCCCGGTCCTCCAGTCCCCGCTCCCCTTCCCCGCTGTCTGGGCTCGCCTCCCTACCTGCCGCTGCCGAGGAGAGAGAGCCGCCTGGCGCACAGCTTTATTACGACATGCGCGCAATAATGACACCCTGGGGAATGGATCATCAACTAGATTCAGCCGAGGATAGATGTTGTTCTGGAGCGGATAGACAGGGAGGCCGGGAATTATAATTACAAATCATTTGTAGACTGCAAATTGATCGCAAGAAGCACATATATATATATATATATATAATATTTGACTAAAACATATTCATTTCAAACCATGCTTACATCTTTGGCTATAGGACATATCTATTACAGTTTCCCCCAATCCTTAACACACGTTTGGTGAAACTACATCTCGTGTACTCAAAACTAACAGTTAGGCAATTTCCCCAAAACCCCACAGACGTCTTGCAAAATCATGTACTCCCTGCTCAAAGGGAAACTCTGCTTTACAAATGAGACACACGCACATCAAATGAATTTAACTTAGTGACAACCCAGATCACACTAATGTGACAATATTCAAAACACTACGGTTTTCTTTACCGTCGCTAACGTCCTTTTGTCCAATCTGTAGTCGCATTTTCAAAAGTCTATAAACACAATCAGCACAACATCTGTCTGTTGTGGACAATACCATGAACACAATTCGTGTCGTTTTCACAGAATATGCAGTCAATTAACACGTTTCTAAAAATGCTTACATTTTCTTTACCTACAAGCTTACCCAATACCAACATCATGGATCTTTCTTGTCTTATTTACAAATGCTTTGCACACAGCATGTCAGAAATGAAGACCTAATGTTCAAAACCTTAAATATAGCATAAAGCCTCTACTTCTGCAACAACAGCTGCTCAAAAACTGTATTGAACCAGCTGATGAGCATTTTTGAATGAACAGATCATTGACACAATAAGAAATAGCTGATTTACTGTAAATTGTGTAAAATAGACCAACCACAGCTGATTCCAATCTCAGTCGGAGACATAACCAGGTGTTGAAGCTCTTTCAGTTACATGGACAAACACAGTAAAAAGAGGACTCTTTGGATTGATTTAGTTCAATGTGAATAGAGAACAACACAGAGGAGCAGAGAGAGAACAAGTAACATCGGGACCAGGGAGAGGAGTATCTGGACCAGGGAGGGGAGTAGTTGGACCAGGGAGAGGAGTAGCTGGACCAGGGAGAGGAGTAGCTGGACCAGGGAGAGGTGTAGTTTGACCAGGCAGAGGAGTAGTTGGACCAGGGAGAGGAGTAGTTGGACCAGGGAGAGGAGTAGCTGGACCAGGGAGAGGAGTAGTTGGACAAGGCAGAGGAGTAGTTGGACCAGGGAGAGGAGTAGCTGGACCAGGGAGAGGTGTAGTTTGACCAGGGAGAGGAGTTGCTGGACCAGGGAGGGGAGTAGTTGGACCAGGGAGAGGAGTAGCTGGACCAGGGAGAGGAGTAGCTGGACCAGGGAGAGGTGTAGTTTGACCAGGGAGAGGAGTTGCTGGACCAGGGAGGGGAGTAGTTGGATCAGGGAGAGGAGTAGCTGGACCAGGGAGAGGAGTATCTGGACCAGGGAGGGGAGTAGTTGGACCAGGGAGAGGAGTAGTTTGACCAGGGAGAGGAGTAGCTGGACCAGGGAGAGGAGTAGTTGGACCAGGGAGAGGAGTAGTTGGACCAGGCAGAGGAGTAGTTGGACCAGGCAGAGGAGTAGTTGGACCAGGGAGGGGAGTAGTTGGACCAGGGAGAGGAGTAGTTGGACCAGGGAGAGGTGTAGTTTGACCAGGGAGAGGAGTAGTTGGACCAGGGAGAGGAGTAGTTGGACCAGGGACAGGAGTATTTGGACCAGGGAGAGGAGTAGTTGGACCAGGCAGAGGAGTAGTTGGACCAGGGAGAGGAGTAGTTGGACCAGGCAGGGGAGTAGTTGGACCAGGGAGAGGAGTAGTTGGACCAGGCAGAGGAGTAGTTGGACCAGGGAGAGGAGTAGTTGGACCAGGGAGAGGAGTAGCTGGACCAGGGAGAGGAGTAGTTGGACAAGGCAGAGGAGTAGTTGGACCAGGGAGAGAAGTACCTGGACCAGCGAGAGGAGTAGCTGGACCAGCGAGAGGAGTAGCTGGACCAGCGAGAGACATGGACTATCACTGAGAGAGGCTGGTGAAAGTGTCCAGTCTAATACCATGGTCTATCACTGAGAGAGGAGGGTGAAAGTGTCCAGCCTCATCTCAGACGGTCAACCGTGACTTCCATTATCCAGAATTCTCAACAAACCAACAGGTTTGTGATTGACTATACGTTCCTCTTGGATAGAAAACATGTGCTGGTGTTTTGAAAAAATGATTAGATATTGAGTCGGGTTTGGCGTGTTTTGAGAGAGTTAGTGTACGTAGAGAAAGTTTTTTTTTTTTAGTATTTTGAAATGTAGAGTTGGTGTTTAATGAACAAAATGTGTTTTTTTTTTAGTAGAAAATGAACTATTTGGCTAATTGTGTGACGTAGGGGTGTTGCTGTGTTAATAAGAGTTTGGTAAAACTATCTTAAATATAGGTAAACACCTGTTATCAATTGTAAAAAAAAACTGTAATATGATCATCTATTTCAGTATAAAGACTAAGATTTTACTGTTATACTGTATATTGTTTGTGTTTCCTCTAACAGGAAAGGAAAACAAACGAGAAAAACATGTGTTTTATATTTCAACATGTCTCAATACATGTCAAACAGCACACTGTAAACACAGTAAATGAAAAAATACAGTAAATGTTTTTTGGATATGTGAAGGAAGAAAAATAGGCCCATACTGTTTATTTTACCTTTATTTATCTAGGCAAGTCAGTTAAGAACCAATTCTTATTTTCAATGATGGCCTGGGAACAGTGGGTTAAATGGTCTAGGAACAGTGGGTTAACTGGTCTAGGAACAGTGGGTTAACTGGTCTAGGAACAGTGGGTTAACTGGCCTAGGAACAGTGGGTTAACTGGTCTAGGAACGGTGGGTTAACTGGCCTAGGAACAGTGGGTTAACTGGCCTAGGAACAGTGGGTTAACTGGCCTAGGAACAGTGGGTTAACTGGCCTAGGAACAGTGGGTTAACTGGTCTAGGAACGGTGGGTTAACTGGCCTAGGAACAGTGGGTTAACTGGCCTAGGAACAGTGGGTTAACTGGTCTAGGAACAGTGGGTTAACTGGTCTAGGAACAGTGGGTTAACTGGTCTAGGAACAGTGGGTTAACTGGTCTAGGAACAGTGGGTTAACTGGTATAGGAACAGTGGGTTAACTGGTCTAGGAACAGTGGATTAACTGGTCTAGGAACAGTGGGTTAACTGGTCTAGGAACAGTGGGTTAACTGCCTGTTCAGGGGCAGAACGACAGATTTGTACCTTGTCAGCTCAGGGGTTTGAACTTGCAACCTTTGTGTTACTAGTCCAACTCTCTAACCACTAGGCTACCCTATGCCTATACTGTACTGTTTATGAAATAAATTGTACGGAAGAGAAATTGTCGAAATACAGTAAAATCATAAATCAAGAAACATATACTCCATTCGGAAAACAAAAATCAGTCACGTCTGTTGTTTTGGTCCGGCAAACAGATGTTCATCAACATCACAGGCGATATTCTCCTCGGCCAGACAGAGGGGGAAATATCATCTGGCATGACACATCCTCCCCTGACAGGACTCTGCTGGAATGTCACCACAGGCCATTGCTGTGGTTGTATGGTCCACGAGTGGCATGGCGGAGGACCCCATTGTGGCTCATAGCTGGGGATATGGCGGTGGAGGACCCCATTGTGGCTCATACCTGGGTATATGGTGGTGGAGGACCCCAAAGTGGCTCATAGCTGGGTATATGGTGACAGGGTGGTGGAGGACCCCCATTGTGGCTCATAGCTGTGTATATGGTGGTGGAAGACCCCCATTGTGGCTCATAGCTGGGTATATGGTGACATGGTGGTGGAGGAACCCCATTGTGGCTCATAGCTGGGTATATGGTGACATGGTGGTGGAGGACCCCATTGTGGCTCATTGTGGTACCTGGAAACATAACAATTTAGACAATAGGTTGCAACGAGCAACGCACGTTGAAAGGGATAGCAATAAAATAACATTAGAATTCAATTCAAATAACATTAGAATTCAATTCAAATAACATTAGAATTCATTTCAAGTAACATTAGAATTCAATTCAAATAACATTAGAATTCAATTCAAATAACATTAGAATTCAATTCAAATAACATTAGAATTCAATTCAAATAACATTAGAATTCAATTCAAATAACATTAGAATTCAATTCAAATAACATTAGAATTCAATTCAAATAACATTAGAATTCATTTCAAATAACGTTAAAATTAATTTAAAATAACATTAGAATTCAGTTCAAATAACATTAGAATTCAATTGATGACCAAATAGCCAGGCCTGTATTTGAATTCGGTTGTGTCAGTATAGGCCTATGTCCATTTCATTCATAAACCGTCATACAAAATCTATCATTGTGATTCATATTATTATCATTCATATTTCAAATCTTTCCTACATTTATGCACATAGTATTATTGTGCAGCCCCATAGAGGTTGACCTGCAGGTCTTTAGGTCTTAGTCTCTCTGTTACAGTGTGCAGCCTGTCCATGACATGCTGATCACTCTCAACTATTACAGTGGGAAGAGCAAATCATTAATCTGCTTTGTTTTATGCCCTCATTTAGCCTGCCTTGTTTCCAGAGGAGGACTTTGGATCCCGTGCAGGAAAACGTCATTGTGTTTCGCTCGACACTTCCCCTGTACATAGGGGAGGTACTGAAAAGAGTTGGGACAATAAAACATGTTGCTTATCATACGATGGCCTTCATGGTGTCTCTGATGTTTTGATTGGCTGTGTCTGTTGCTGTGTGTTTGTGTCGCTGTGTGTGTGTGTGTGTGTGTGTGTGTGTGTGTGTGTTACTTGTGACAACTCTGTATCGTGTACAGGTACATAATGCCAATATTGTCTAACGAAGCAGTGAGACCTGAGAAGGGGTGTGGTATATGGCCAATATACCACGGCTGAGGACTGTTCTTAAGCACGACGCAACGCGGAGTGCCCGGACACACCCGTTAGCCATGGTATATTGGCCGTATATCACAAACCCCCCTGAGGTGCCTTACTGCTATTATAAACTGGTTAGCAACTTAAAAATCATGTTTTATCATTCCCGTGCTATACGGTCTGATATACCACGGCTGCCAGCCAATCAGCATTCAGGGCTGGAACCACCTAGTTTGTGATAACAATTAGAGACTGATATTGACTATCTGGTTAAAGACATGTAATGATGCCTGAAGGTGTGTTGTAGCTTATTAACAATTATTTATGTGGAATAAACGGTAGATCCTTATTTCTTCATTTAGAACAAACTAGGTCGCATGCTGAGCACTCAGTCCTCAGGTATATTTATTTCCCCTTTTGGTATTAATCAGATGCCTCTCCCGTTTACGATGTTTGGGAATACGTTATCAGCTCTATGACAACCATCTCTCCCTCTCTCTCTTCCCTGACTAAAGTTCACCCTCGTAATCTAGAGGTGTTTTATAACCTACAGGCTAGTCACGCCTGTCCTCTCCTCAGACCGTCACGCCTGTCCTGTCCTCAGACCATCACGCCTGTTCTCTCCTCAGACCGTCACGCCTGTCCTCTCCTCAGACCGTCACACCTGTCCTCTCCTCAGACCATCACGCCTGTCCTCTCCTCAGACCGTCACACCTGTCCTCTCCTCAGACCGTCACACCTGTCCTCTCCTCAGACCATCACGCCTGTTCTCTCCTCAGACCATCACGCCTGTCCTCTCCTCAGACCGTCACACCTGTCCTCTCCTCAGACCATCACGCCTGTTCTCTCCTCAGACCATCACGCCTGTCCTCTCCTCAGACCGTCACACCTGTCTTTGGGACACCAGAAGGGTAGATGATTATAGCCTACTACTCTGCTATTGAAGCTGATTCGGAGAGTTACAGAACCAATAAGGGTTTGGACGTCTTCATCTTCTTCTTCATCGGTGTGGCTGGAATATTGTGACAATGCCCTCCACCAAGAAGGCTCTGCATTTTCTGAGTAGCGCGCTGGCTACCACGGTATCCGTGGCGATTTTAGGTTATGGGATGTCGACAGAATGGGCCGTTTCCAAAATGCTTTGCTCTGGATCTGAAAACGTTTTCACCAACGGCTCCGCCAACATATCATACGAGCTTTTCTATGGGGCGATCGCCAGAGGTTCTTGTCCGGTGTTCGGAGGTGAAAAGACCATTCAAGGTATGTTTTAATCGTGCTCCGCCACTGTCCCTCTATACGTGTGCAGAAAGGTGCTGCGTTAACGTTCCAGGACAATAACGTGGACTTCATACTGTAATAATGCAACAACGTAAGTGTAAAGTTCCCTAGATGTTATTGTCTCTGTTTATGTGTTTCATGTCTGTACCGCTACTTGTGTTTCTTGTTTGGTTCATTTATTTATTCAATTCACTCCCCCAGAACTCGCTGTCCCGACTCCCAGCGTATACGTTACAGGGGTTCTTCAGCTGTGCCTTTAGGGTAAATCTTTTTTTGGTTCCATATAGAACTCTCTGTGGAAAGGATTGTTCATAGAACCCAAAAGGGTTCTACCTGGAACCCGAAATTGATTCTTCAAAGGGTTCTCCTATGGGGACAACGAAAATAACCCTTTTAGGTTCTAGATAGAAAACTATTTGGGAAAAAAAGGTGCTAAGATACCACAATTCAGCCCTTGGTAGAACTCACCCTAATACTAGTGTATATTCCTAACCTGACTGTTCTAGTTCTGTCTGTGTAGTGGTAGAACTCACCCTAATACTAGTGTATATTCCTAACCTGACTGTTCTAGTTCTGTCTGTGTAGTGGTAGAACTCACCATAGTGAGTGTATATTCCTAACCTGACTGTTCTAGTTCTGTCTGTGTAGGGGTAGAACTCACCATAGTGAGTGTATATTCCTAACCTGACTGTTCTAGTTCTGTCTGTGTAATGGTAGAACTCACCATAGTGAGTGTATATTCCTAACCTGACTGTTCTAGTTCTGTCTGTGTAATGGTAGAACTCACCATAGTGAGTGTATATTCCTAACCTGACTGTTCTAGTTCTGTCTGTGTAATGGTAGAACTCACCATAGTGAGTGTATATTCCTAACCTGACTGTTCTAGTTCTGTCTGTGTAGGGGTAGAACTCACCATAGTGAGTGTATATTCCTAACCTGCCTGTTCTTGGTCTGCCTGTGCAGTGTTTGAGAAGTTGGCAGAGACAGGTGGAGCTCCTCAGATCCTCCATGGCATAGTGATCACCCTCCTGGCCCTGTGTCTGCTCTGCTCTGCTGGCAGCATCCTCATCACGCTGTACAACAGCGTCAGTAACCCCTACCAGACGTACATGGGACCCATAGGGCTCTACACATGCAGCTCTGGCAGTGGTAAGATCAATCGACTTCACATCAATTCGTTCAATCAATCAAGCAAAAAAAGAGGCCAGCCCATCAGCGGCACACCTGAAGGTTGTGGGATCAAACCCTATTTAGTCCCCTATGAAATACCTGAAGGTTGTGTGTTCAAACCCTATTTAGTCCCATATGAAATACCTGAAGGTTGTGGGATCAAACCCTATTTAGTCCCATATGAAATACCTGAAGGTTGTGGGATCAAACCCTATTTAGTCCCATATGAAATACCTGAAGGTTGTGGGATCAAACCCTATTTAGTCCCATATGAAATACCTGAAGGTTGTGGGTTCAAACCCTATTTAGTCCCCTATGAAATACCTGAAGGTTGTGCGTTCAAACCATATTTAGTCCCATATGAAATACCTGAAGGTTGTGGGATCAAACCCTATTTAGTCCCATATGAAATAACTGAAGGTTATGGGTTCAAGCCCTATTTAGTCCCCTATGAAATACCTGAAGGTTGTGGGTTCAAACCCTATTTAGTCCCCTATGAAATACCTGAAGGTTGTGGGTTCAAACCCTATTTAGTCCCATATGAAATACCTGAAGGTTGTGGGTTCAAGCCTTATTTAGTCCCATATGAAATACCTGAAGGTTGTGGGTTCATACCCTATTTAGTCCCATATGAAATACCTGAAGGTTGTGAGTTCAAGCCCTATGACCGCCTTTCACACGTTCTCTCCTCGTCGCCTGTATCCCCCTCTCTCTGTGTACTGTCTGAATAAACATCAACACAATTAGATTAAATTAATTAGATCATTATATGATTTTTTAAAAACAACTACATGGATTTCATTAATGCATTAAATAGATTGATGAACATGATGGAACAACTCTTTGTGACTAAGTTGACAGGCTAGCAGTAGAACTAATAGTAGTATAACTAATAGTAGTAGTAGTAGTAGTATAACTAATAGTAGTATAACTAATAGTAGTGGAACTAATAGTAGTAGTAGTAGAACTAATAGTAGTAGAACTAATAGTAGTAGTAGTAGAACTAATAGTAGTAGTAGTAGTAGTAGAACTAATAGTAGTAGTAGTAGTAGTAATAGTAGTATAACTAATAGTAGTGGAACTAATAGTAGTGGTAGTAGTAGTAGTAGAACTAATAGTAGTAGTAATAGATCTAATAGTAGTAGAACTAATAGTAGTAGTAGTAGAACTAGTAGTAGTAGTAATAGATCTAATAGTAGTAGAACTAATAGTAGTAGTAATAGATCTAATA
>NW_028322102.1:1085000-1100000 GCF_057628025.1 Oncorhynchus mykiss
ACACTTCCACTCCAGAAGTAAAACCTCCAGTCCAGTCAGGAAGGTCCGCAGGAAATGTGTCACAGTCGATGAACAACCAGTGACACGGGACCTCGTCACACATCACACTGCCGTTTTCCCATGACTGGAAAAGCACACACCGCGCATGACATGTGGTGATACAGGGATGACAGAGAGCTCTTTTAAAGCTCTTTTAAAGTTCACTCTTGCGTTTCATCTTAACCAGGTCCAGTTTCCCCACCGATTCCAAGGATCAATATGCCTCGGAGAGCCTTGTTGAATGTTACAATCTCCGGAAATATCATGTTTCTCCCTATTTTATTCCCAGTGTCAAGAAAGGAAAACAAAAGAACGCATGAATCCATACACAAATACACAGTCTGTAGTTTACTGCCCTGATGAAGAGATTCCATACACACAGTCTGTAGTTTACTGCCCTGCTGAAGAGATTCCATACACACAGTCTGTAGTTTACTGCCCTGATGAAGAGATTCCATACACAAGGTCTGTAGTTTACTGCCCTGATGAAGAGATTCCATACACACAGTCTGTAGTTTACTGCCCTGATGAAGAGATTCCATACACACAGTCTGTAGTTTACTGCCCTGCTGAAGAGATTCCATACACACAGTCTGTAGTTTACTGCCCTGCTGAAGAGATTCCATACACACAGTCTGTAGTTTACTGGCCTGCTGAAGAGACTCCATACACACAGTCTGTAGTTTACTGCCCTGCTGAAGAGATTCCATACACACAGTCTGTAGTTTACTGCCCTGCTGAAGAGACTCCATACACACAGTCTGTAGTTTACTGCCCTGCTGAAGAGATTCCATACACACAGTCTGTAGTTTACTGGCCTGCTGAAGAGACTCCATACACACAGTCTGTAGTTTACTGCCCTGCTGAAGAGATTCCATACACACAGTCTGTAGTTTACTGCCCTGCTGAAGAGATTCCATACACACAGTCTGTAGTTTACTGCCCTGCTGAAGAGACTCCATACACACAGTCTGTAGTTTACTGCCCTGCTGAAGAGATTCCATACACAGTCTGTAGTTTACTGGCCTGCTGAAGAGATTCCATACACACAGTCTGTAGTTTACTGCCCTGCTGAAGAGATTCCATACACACAGTCTGTAGTTTACTGCCCTGATGAAGAGACTCCATACACACAGTCTGTAGTTTACTGCCCTGCTGAAGAGACTCCATACACAAATACACAGTCTGTAGTTTACTGCCCTGCTGAAGAGACTCCATACACACAGTCTGTAGTTTACTGCCCTGATGAAGAGACTCCATACACACAGTCTGTAGTTTACTGCCCTGCTGAAGAGACTCCATACACAAATACACAGTCTGTAGTTTACTGCCCTGCTGAAGAGATTCCATACACACAGTCTGTAGTTTACTGCCGTGCTGAAGAGATTCCATACACACAGTCTGTAGTTTACTGCCCTGCTGAAGAGATTCCATACACACAGTCTGTAGTTTACTGCCCTGATGAAGAGACTCCATACACACAGTCTGTAGTTTACTGCCCTGATGAAGAGACTCCATACACACAGTCTGTAGTTTACTGCCCTGCTGAAGAGACTCCATACACAAATACACAGTCTGTAGTTTACTGGCCTGCTGAAGAGATTCCATACACACAGTCTGTAGTTTACTGCCGTGCTGAAGAGACTCCATACACAAATACACAGTCTGTAGTTTACTGCCCTGCTGAAGAGACTCCATACACAAATACACAGTCTGTAGTTTACTGCCCTGCTGAAGAGATTCCATACACACAGTCTGTAGTTTACTGGCCTGCTGAAGAGATTCCAAACACACAGTCTGTAGTTTACTGCCCTGCTGAAGAGATTCCATACACACAGTCTGTAGTTTACTGCCCTGCTGAAGAGACTCCATACACACAGTCTGTAGTTTACTGCCCTGCTGAAGAGATTCCATACACACAGTCTGTAGTTTACTGGCCTGCTGAAGAGATTCCATACACACAGTCTGTAGTTTACTGCCCTGATGAAGAGATTCCATACACACAGTCTGTAGTTTACTGGCCTGCTGAAGAGATTCCATACACACAGTCTGTAGTTTACTGCCCTGCTGAAGAGATTCCATACACACAGTCTGTAGTTTACTGCCCTGATGAAGAGACTCCATACACACAGTCTGTAGTTTACTGCCCTGCTGAAGAGATTCCATACACACAGTCTGTAGTTTACTGCCCTACTGAAGAGACTCCATACACACAGTCTGTAGTTTACTGCCCTGCTGAAGAGATTCCATACACACAGTCTGTAGTTTACTGCCCTACTGAAGAGACTCCATACACACAGTGTACATACACCCTGATGAAGAGACTCTTTAAAGCTGCAATCAGCAGTTGAAACAAAAAACAAAGCCTTTTCCCCTCCACTGTTTTGCTAAAAAGCTGACTAAATGGTGCCGGAGAAATGTGACCACTCTCCAATTCATAGACACACAGCTGTAGATACAAGGCCTGGTTGTCTGATACAACACCATGATAGTTTGAACCGTGTTCGGAGGCTAATCACTTCCTTTGTTTAGGCATATTGCAGTAGAACAACGCTGATATTTTGAGTGTTACAGTTGACCTAAGCGCATGAGGCAATTTATTTTATGTTTATTTAACTAGGCAAGTCAGTTTAAGAACAAACTTGGATTAACAATGAAGGCCTAGGAACAGTGGTTTAACTGCCTTTTTCAGGGGCAGAAGGACAGATTTTTACCTTGTCAGCTCGGGGGATTCGATCTAGCAACTTTTCAGTTACTGGCCCAACGCTCTAACCGCTAGTTTACCTGCCGCTGACCAGTTATATTCTTCAAGAATCAATGGGTATACCTGTATATCATTCATTTATAAGTCCAAAAATGGATGTATCTACTGCAGATTGTCTCTCTAAGATGAGGTGACATGTTCTTCAGTATAAACCTAAAGAGAGATTCCACAGCTGTGATTAGGATGACTGTGCTGACGGAGGATACAGGGGGAGATGAGGGAGGGGGGGGCGAGGAGGTGTCCTATTACCCATGATCCTCCTGTCTCATCGCCATCACTCAGGGTCTAGGTCTGTTGGTACATGCCCTTCCTTCCCAGCGTCCCTCATCCACAACGCTCCAGTTCACCTCTCAGCTGCCACACAGCGGCTTTTAAACACATTCTAACACACATCAAAGGAACCACTTCTCCTTGAGGAGCTCAAACACTTCAGGAGACTCGGACCGGAGAAAAGGAGGAGGTCTGGGAGACTCGGATCTGAGAAAAGGAGGAGGTCTGGGAGACTCGTACCCTAGAAAAGGAGGAGATCTGCTATGGATTCTTTAACATCAGAAATAGACGTTAAAATGACAAGACTCTTGAATACGTACACTGAATCTTAGAGTGTTCAGTTTACCTTCATGATGAGTGCAAGTGCAACATTCATTCAGATTCACAATGATGACTATGTTATCTGAGGGTTAGTGTTAGGTTTAGGTTTAGGCTTAGGTTTAGGGTTAGGTCTAGGCTAGGCTTAGGTTTAGGTTTAGGCTTAGGTTTAGGGTTAGGGTTAGGTTTAGGCTTAGGGTTAGGGTTAGGTCTAGGCTTAGGCTTAGGTTTAGGCTTAGGGATATGTGACGTCAAAGTTGTAAACTTCATGATGAGTGCAAGTGCATATTAATTCATATTAACAAGGATGACCATGTTATCTGAGGGTTAGTGCTAGTGTTAAGTTTAGGGTTAGGTTAGGGTTAGGGTTAATTTTAGGTTAGGGTTAGGGTTAGGTTTAGGGTTAGGGTTAGGGTTAGGTTTAGGTTTAGGGTTAGGCTTAGGTTTAAGGTTAGGTTTACTGTTAGGCTTAGGCTTAGGTTTAAGGTTAGGTTTATTGTTAGGCTTAGGCTTAGGTTTAAGGTTAGGTTTATTGTTAGGCTTAGGGTTATGTGACGTCTAAGTTGTATCATTGTGTATATTCTATGAACTACTGCCATTACATAATAACGGGGGGTTGATTGTTTCTGAGAGGTGTGAGCCGACCCCAGTGTGAGGTCGTGTAGAGTCGCCCCACAGGAGGCCATCGTCCTGTAATCAATACCAATCCAAACCAATACTGGATCAATACCAGGACCAGCTGAGACACTCAACATGCTCAACACACCACTGCCTTGTCAGTGCTTTAGTTCTGCTGCTTTAATCATCTGTCTACACCTGACGCTGTTTGTCTTTCTCATCACTGACCCCATGCAGCCTCACTTCTGTCTGTCTGTCTGTCTGTCTGTCTGTCTGTCTGTCTGTCTGTCTGTCTGTCTGTCTGTCTGTCTGTCTGTCTGTCTGTCTGTCTGTCTGTCTGTCTGTCTGTCTGTCTGATGGGGGGTGGTAGCTGGCCAGCCTCAGTTCTGTCTGTCTGTCTGTCTGTCTGTCTGTCTGTCTGTCTGTCTGGTGGGGGTTGGTAACTGGCCAGCCTGCTCACACACTTCAAAGATGTTGTTCTCTCTATTAGAATGGGTTACTGCTGTCTTGTCAAGGTGTGTTTTGCATTATGTCACCAAATAACTATTGTAGGTAATAGTTAAAACTCAGTGGGGGCCCGCCCACAGGGCGCTAGGGGCGACGCTCCACTTGTGATTGGTCAACAAAATAAAATGAAAAATAATAGAAAATTATATATATATTAAGTAATTAATGGATTATGTTTTAAATGTTCATAAGAGTGTGATGTATGTGTACATTTTCCTATTTCAAAAATCTATTGTTTAAAACAATCTGTTCGGTTCCTTCCTACCCTGCCAGCAGCAGCAGCTCCGTGGGCTCACAGGCCCTGAAAACATTTCTAGGCTTGTTTCACCAGTTATTTACCCCGAGGGGGAACTTCCCCAGTGATACATTTTAACGGCACCAAGTAAACGGACCTTCCTGGAGCGTTCCAACGTGTAGTCAGAACCAGAACCTCTGGGTCTGCTCGAGTCTCCTTCCTATGACGGCTCACTTCCTCAACTGAGACTAGAACTGCTCGAGTCTCCTTCCTATGACGCCTCACTTCCTCAACTGAGACTAGGTCTGCTCGAGTCTCCTTCCTATGACGGCTCACTTCCTCAACTGAGACTAGAACTGCTCGAGTCTCCTTCCTATGACGCCTCACTTCCTCAACTGAGACTAGAACTGCTCGAGTCTCCTTCCTATGACGGCTCACTTCCTCAACTGAGACTAGAACTGCTCGAGTCTCCTTCCTATGACGCCTCACTTCCTCAACTGAGACTAGGTCTGCTCGAGTCTCCTTCCTATGACGGCTCACTTCCTCAACTGAGACTAGAACTGCTCGAGTCTCCTTCCTATGACGCCTCACTTCCTCAACTGAGACTAGAACTGCTCGAGTCTCCTTCCTATGACGCCTCACTTCCTCAACTGAGACTAGGTCTGCTCGAGTCTCCTTCCTATGACGGCTCACTTCCTCAACTGAGACTAGGTCTGCTCTAGTCTCCTTCCTATGACGGCTCACTTCCTCAACTGAGACTAGGTCTGCTCTAGTCTCCTTCCTATGACGGCTCACTTCCTCAACTGAGACTAGGTCTGCTCTAGTCTCCTTCCTATGACGGCTCACTTCCTCAACTGAGACCAGTTCTGCTCTAGTCTCCTTCCTATGACAGCTCACTTCCTCAATTGAGACTAGGTCTAGTCTAGTCTCCTTCCTATGACGGCTCAATTCCTCAACTGAGACTAGGTCTAGTCTAGTCTCCTTCCTATGACGGCTCACTTCCTCAACTGAGACTAGGTCTGCTCTAGTCTCCTTCCTATGACGGCTCACTTCCTCAACTGAGACCAGTTCTGCTCTAGTCTCCTTCCTATGACAGCTCACTTCCTCAATTGAGACTAGGTCTAGTCTAGTCTCCTTCCTATGACGGCTCAATTCCTCAACTGAGACTAGGTCTAGTCTAGTCTCCTTCCTATGACGGCTCACTTCCTCAACTGAGACCAGGTCTGCTCTAGTCTCCTTCCTATGACGGCTCACTTCCTCAACTGAGACCAGGTCTGCTCTAGTCTCCTTCCTATGACGGCTCACTTCCTCAACTGAGACTAGAACTGCTCTAGTCTCCTTCCTATGACGGCTCACTTCCTCAACTGAGACCAGTTCTGCTCTAGTCTCCTTCCTATGACGGCTCACTTCCTCAAATGAGACCAGGTCTGCTCTATCAGGTACAGATAGAGCTAAATCAAGATCTGATAAACAGGACATCTACATTCAACAAGAGTGGATGGATACACTGGCTAGAACCTTCGAATCACAGATCTGGATGGCTGTGGATGGCCAATTTCATTGTTTCCCCCATGGTGTTCATCAGGTTGTATTGTATGTGACAGGGTCACACGTTGTGTGGACTAAACAGAATTAAAACCGGGTGTTTCACAAAGCATGATCAAATTAATTAGCATGCTACAGTATGCTTTGTGACATTATGCTAGCTAGCTATCCCCAGTTAGATAATGCTTTGTGACATTATGCTAGCTAGCTATCCCCAGATAGATAATGCTTTGTGACATTATGCTAGCTAGCTATCCCCAGTTAGATAATGCTTTGTGACATTATGCTAGCTAGCTATCCCCAGTTAGATAATGCTTTGTGACAAATGCTTTGTGATATTGCAAGCTAGCTATCCCCAGTTAGATAATGCTTTGTGACATTATGCTAGCTAGCTATCCCCAGTTAGATAATGCTTTGTGACAAATGCTTTGTGATATTGCAAGCTAGCTATCCCCAGTTAGATACTGGTTTGTGATATTAGGCTAGCTAGCTATCCCCAGTTAGATAATGCTTTGTGATATTAGGCTAGCTAGCTATCCCCAGTTAGATAATGTATTTTCACTTATTGCATCTGCAGGCTCGTTGCATTCTCCCTGGTTTCCACTTGTTTTGTTGGTGAGCTGCCTGCTCGCTCTAAACAGTATAATCTAATCTGTTGAAATCAGTGGCAGCGTGTGCAGCAGTGGTCATTCTGTTTTTAAAACATGCTAAAGGGAAATAGGTGTATTTATGCTGTTATTCAAATGCACAGATCGCTTTAACTATCTTCTCAGAGAAACTAGCGGTAGTTTGAAATACTTGGCGTCATATTTCTGTCGTGCTGCTCTGTTGACAACTCCAGGGCAGATAAAACACGGGGGGGGGGGGGTTTAGTCCGGAGCCCAGCACCCTGGCCACTCTTTCCCTGTGATGGGATTAAAAAGAGGACTATAGCATCTCTGAAACACTATCCTCTCTGGTCCCGCATCACAGCACCATGAAACAGACACCTATCTATGGATGCAGGGCTGGGGAGAGGGAATGGGAAGGGGGAGGCAGGGGGGAGGGCAGGGGGATGCAGGGGAGAGGGCAGGGGGATGCAGGGGAGAGGGAGGGGGACGCAGGGGAGAGGGAATGGGAAGGGGGACGCAGGGGAGAGGGGATGGGAAGGGGGATGCAGGGGAGAGGGAATGGGAAGGGGGACGCAGGGGGGAGGGAAGGGGGACGCAGGGGGGAGGGAGGGGGACGCAGGGGAGAGGGAATGGGAAGGGGGACGCAGGGGGGAGGGCAGGGGGATGCAGGGGGGAGGGAGGGGGGCGCAGGGGAGAGGGAATGGGAAGGGGGATGCAGGGGGGAGGGCAGGGGGACGCAGGGGGGAGGGAGGGGGACGCAGGGGAGAGGGAATGGGAAGGGGGACGCAGGGTGAAGGGAATGGGAAGGGGGACGCAGGGGGGAGGGAATGGGAAGGGGGACGAAGGGGGGAGGGAGGGGGCAGGATGGGGTAAGAGATAACCTGTATATAAACCAACAAGGAGACCACTGGGGCAGGACGGGGTAAGAGATGACCTGGATATAAACCAACCAGGTATATAATATAGAACACCACCGGGGCAGGACAGGGTAAGAGATGACCTGTATATAAACCAACCAGGTATATAATATAGAACACCACCGGGGCAGGACAGGGTAAGAGATGACCTGTATATAAACCAACCAGGAGACCACTGGGGCAGGACGGGGTAAGAGATGACCTGTATATAAACCAACCAGGTATATAATATAGAACACCACTGGGGCAGGACAGGGTAAGAGATGACCTGTATATAAACCAACCAGGAGACCACCGGGGCAGGACAGGGTAAGAGATGACCTGTATATAAACCAACCAGGTATATAATATAGAAGACCACTGGGGCAGGACAGGGTAAGAGATGACCTGTATATAAACCAACCAGGAGACCACTGGGGCAGGACGGGGTAAGAGATGACCTGTATATAAACCAACCAGGTATATAATATAGAACACCACTGGGGCAGGACGGGGTAAGAGATGACCTGTATATAAACCAACCAGGAGACCACCGGGGCAGGACAGGGTAAGAGATGACCTGTATATAAACCAACCAGGTATATAATATAGAACACCACCGGGGCAGGACGGGGTAAGAGATGACCTGTATATAAACCAACCAGGTATATAATATAGAACACCACTGGGGCAGGACAGGGTAAGAGATGACCTGTATATAAACCAACCAGGTATATAATATAGAACACCACCGGGGCAGGACGGGGTAAGAGATGACCTGTATATAAACCAACCAGGTATATAATATAGAACACCACCGGGGCAGGACGGGGTAAGAGATGACCTGTATATAAACCAACCAGGTATATAATATAGAACACCACTGGGGCAGGACAGGGTAAGAGATAACCTGTATATAAACCAACCAGGTATATAATATAGAACACCACCGGGGCAGGACGGGGTAAGAGATGACCTGTATATAAACCAACCAGGTATATAATATAGAACACCACCGGGGCAGGACAGGGTAAGAGATGACCTGTATATAAACCAACCAGGTATATAATATAGAACACCACCGGGGCAGGACAGGGTAAGAGATGACCTGTATATAAACCAACCAGGTATATAATATAGAACACCACCGGGGCAGGACAGGGTAAGAGATGACCTGTATATAAACCAACCAGGTATATAATATAGAACACCACCGGGGCAGGACGGGGTAAGAGATGACCTGTATATAAACCAACCAGGTATATAATATAGAACACCACCGGGGCAGGACAGGGTAAGAGATAACCTGTATATAAACCAACCAGGTATATAATATAGAACACCACCGGGGCAGGACGGGGTAAGAGATGACCTGTATATAAACCAACCAGGTATATAATATAGAACACCACCGGGGCAGGACGGGGTAAGAGATGACCTGTATATAAACCAACCAGGTATATAATATAGAACACCACCGGGGCAGGACAGGGTAAGAGATGACCTGTATATAAACCAACCAGGTATATAATATAGAACACCACCGGGGCAGGACAGGGTAAGAGATGACCTGTATATAAACCAACCAGGTATATAATATAGAACACCACCGGGGCAGGACGGGGTAAGAGATGACCTGTATATAAACCAACCAGGAGACCACTGGGGCAGGACGGGGTAAGAGATGACCTGTATATAAACCAACCAGGAGACCACTGGGGCAGGACGGGGTAAGAGATGACCTGTATATAAACCAACCAGGTATATAATATAGAACACCACTGGGGCAGGACAGGGTAAGAGATGACCTGTATATAAACCAACCAGGTATATAATATAGAACACCACCGGGGCAGGACAGGGTAAGAGATGACCTGTATATAAACCAACCAGGTATATAATATAGAACACCACCGGGGCAGGACGGGGTAAGAGATGACCTGTATATAAACCAACCAGGTATATAATATAGAACACCACTGGGGCAGGACAGGGTAAGAGATGACCTGTATATAAACCAACCAGGTATATAATATAGAACACCACCGGGGCAGGACAGGGTAAGAGATGACCTGTATATAAACCAACCAGGTATATAATATAGAACACCACTGGGGCAGGACAGGGTAAGAGATGACCTGTATATAAACCAACCAGGTATATAATATAGAACACCACCGGGGCAGGACAGGGTAAGAGATGACCTGTATATAAACCAACCAGGTATATAATATAGAACACCACCGGGGCAGGACGGGGTAAGAGATGACCTGTATATAAACCAACCAGGAGACCACTGGGGCAGGACGGGGTAAGAGATGACCTGTATATAAACCAACCAGGTATATAATATAGAACACCACCGGGGCAGGACGGGGTAAGAGATAACCTGTATATAAACCAACCAGGAGACCACTGGGGCAGGACGGGGTAAGAGATGACCTGTATATAAACCAACCAGGTATATAATATAGAACACCACCGGGGCAGGACAGGGTAAGAGATGACCTGTATATAAACCAACCAGGTATATAATATAGAACACCACTGGGGCAGGACAGGGTAAGAGATGACCTGTATATAAACCAACCAGGTATATAATATAGAACACCACCGGGGCAGGACAGGGTAAGAGATGACCTGTATATAAACCAACCAGGTATATAATATAGAACACCACTGGGGCAGGACAGGGTAAGAGATAACCTGTATATAAACCAACCAGGAGACCACTGGGGCAGGACGGGGTAAGAGATGACCTGTATATAAACCAACCAGGTATATAATATAGAAGACCACTGGGACAGGATGGGGTAAGAGATGACCTGTATATAAACCAACCAGGTATATAATATAGAACACCACTGGGGCAGGATGGGGTAAGAGATAACCTGTATATAAACCAACCAGGAGACCACTGGGGCAGGACGGGGTAAGAGATGACCTGTATATAAACCAACCAGGTATATAATATAGAAGACCACTCGGACAGGATGGGGTAAGAGATGACCTGTATATAAACCAACCAGGTATATAATATAGAACACCACCGGGGCAGGACGGGGTAAGAGATGACCTGTATATAAACCAACCAGGTATATAATATAGAACACCACCGGGGCAGGACGGGGTAAGAGATGACCTGTATATAAACCAACCAGGTATATAATATAGAACACCACTGGGGCAGGACAGGGTAAGAGATGACCTGTATATAAACCAACCAGGAGACCACTGGGGCAGGACGGGGTAAGAGATGACCTGTATATAAACCAACCAGGTATATAATATAGAAGACCACTGGGGCAGGACGGGGTAAGAGATGACCTGTATATAAACCAACCAGGTATATAATATAGAACACCACCGGGGCAGGACGGGGTAAGAGATGACCTGTATATAAACCAACCAGGTATATAATATAGAAGACCACTGGGGCAGGACGGGGTAAGAGATGACCTGTATATAAACCAACCAGGTATATAATATAGAACACCACCGGGGCAGGACAGGGTAAGAGATGACCTGTATATAAACCAACCAGGTATATAATATAGAACACCACCGGGGCAGGACGGGGTAAGAGATGACCTGTATATAAACCAACCAGGAGACCACTGGGGCAGGACGGGGTAAGAGATGACCTGTATATAAACCAACCAGGTATATAATATAGAAGACAGTAATATACAGCATATACACATGGAATGTGATCAATATTTACAGTAATATACATTACATACACACGGAATGTGATCAATATTTACAGTAATATACATTACATACACACGGAATGTGATCAATATTTACAGTAATATACAGTACATACACATGGAATGTGATCAATATTTACAGTAATATTCACTACATACACACGGAATGTGATCAATATTTACAGTAATATACAGTACATAGACACGGAATGTGATCAATATTTACAGTAATATACAGTACATAGACACGGAATGTGATCAATGTGACCTGCTTTCAACATGGATTGAATAGACAATAGCTGGATGGTAGCACAGCTCCTCTCTAAAACCACTCTGATGTTGTTTTCTCACACTGTCTGACTGTTATATCAGACAGGTAGACTGTGTTATATCAGACAGGTAGACTGTGTTATATCAGACAGGTAGACTGTGTTATATCAGACAGGCAGACAGTGTTATATCAGACAGGTAGACAGTTCCCCTCACACTGTGTTATATCAGACAGGTAGACAGTTCCCCCTCACACTGTCTGACTGTGTTATATCAGACAGGCAGACAGTGTTATATCAGACAGGTATACTGTCTTATATCAGCCAGGTAGACAGCTCCCCCTCACACTGTCTGACTGTGTTATATCAGACAGGCAGACAGTGTTATATCAGACAGGTAGACTGTGTTATATCAGACAGGCAGACAGTGTTATATCAGACAGGTAGACAGTTCCCCTCACACTGTGTTATATCAGACAGGTAGACAGTTCCCCCTCACACTGTCTGACTGTGTTATATCAGACAGGCAGACAGTGTTATATCAGACAGGTAGACTGTGTTATATCAGACAGGCAGACAGTGTTATATCAGACAGGTAGACAGTTCCCCTCACACTGTGTTATATCAGACAGGTAGACAGTTCCCCCTCACACTGTCTGACTGTGTTATATCAGACAGGCAGACAGTGTTATATCAGACAGGTATACTGTCTTATATCAGCCAGGTAGACAGCTCCCCCTCACACTGTCTGACTGTGTTATATCAGACAGGTAGACCGTTCCCCTCACACTGTGTTATATCAGACAGGTAGACCGTTCCCCTCACACTGTGTTATATCAGACAGGTAGACTGTGTTATATCAGACAGGTAGACAGTTCCCCTCACACTGTGTTATATCAGACAGGTAGACAGCTCCCCCTCACACTGTGTTATATCAGACAGGCAGACAGTTCCCCTCACATTGTCTGACTGTGTTATATCAGACAGGTAGACTGCTCCTCCTCACACTGTGTTATATCAGACAGGTAGACAGTTCCCCTCACACTGCGTTGTATCAGACAGGTAGACAGGTAGACCGTGTTATATCAGACAGGTAGACAGGTAGACTGTGTTATATCAGACAGGTAGACAGGTAGACTGTGTTATATCAGACAGGTAGACAGGTAGACTGTGTTATATCAGACAGGTAGACAGCTCCTCCTCACACTGTGTTATATCAGACAGGTAGACTGTGTTATATCAGACAGGTAGACAGGTAGACTGTGTTACATCAGACAGGTAGACAGCTCCTCCTCACACTGTGTTATATCAGACAGGTAGACTGTGTTATATCAGACAGGTAGACAGGTAGACTGTGTTATATCAGACAGGTAGACAGGTAGACTGTGTTATATCAGACAGGTAGACAGCTCCTCCTCACACTGTGTTATCTCAGACAGGTAGACAGTTCCCCTCACACTGTGTTATCTCAGACAGGTAGACAGTCTCCTCACACTGTGTTATCTCAGACAGGTAGAATGTGTTATATCAGACAGGTAGACAGCTCCCCTCACACTGTCTGACTGTGTTATATCAGACAGGTAGACTGTGTTATATCAGTCAGGTAGACAGCTCCCCCTCACACTGTGTTATATCAGACTGGTAGACAGTTCCCCCTCACACTGTGTTATATCAGACAGGTAGACTGTGTTATATCAGACAGGTAGACAGTTCTCCTCAGACTGTGTTATATCAGACAGGTAGACAGTTCCCCCTCACACTGTGTTATATCAGACAAGTAGACAGTTCCCCTCACCCTGTCTGACTGTGTTATATCAGTCAGGTAGACAGCTCCCCCTCACACTGTGTTATATCAGACAGGTAGACAGCTCCCCCGCACACTGTGTTATATCAGACAGGTAGACAGCTCCCCCTCACACTGTGTTATATCAGACAGGTAGACAGCTCCCCCTCACACTGTGTTATATCAGACAGGTAGACAGCTCCCCCTCACACTGTGTTATATCAGACAGGTAGACAGCTCCCCCTCACACTGTGTTATATCAGACAGGTAGACAGTTCCCCTCACCCTGTCTGACTGTGTTATATCAGACAGGTAGATAGGTATCTCACACTGTGTAATTCATCTTAATTTGTCAGAACTGAGTTGGAGTCGGGGGGGAGGAGAGGATAGAGGAGAGGAGGGGGGAGGGTTGGGGGAGGAGAAGGGGAGGAGATCTCTGAGGTAATTGCTAGCCTGGAGTTCCATTAAGGTGTCATTCCTCTGTTAACAACAGATAAGATCTCCTCTCCTCCAGAGTCACCTGCAGCCATTTCTCCACTTTAGCCTGTCCCCCTAAGACACACCTGAGAGAGAGAAAGAGAGAGAGAGAGAGAGACAGAGAGAGAGAGAGAGAGAGAGAGAGAGAGAGAGAGAGAGAGACAGGGAGAGAGAGCGAGAGAGAGAGAGAGAGAGAGAGAGAGAGAGAGAGAGAGCGAGAGAGAGAGAGAGAGAGAGAGAGAGACAGAGACAGAGAGACAGAGAGAGACAGAGAGACAGAGAGACAGAGAGAGAGAGAGAGAGAGAGAGAGAGACAGAGAGAGACAGAGAGACAGAGAGAGAGAGAGAGAAAGAGAGAGAGAGCGAGAGAGAGAGAGAGAGAGAGAGAGAGCGAGAGAGAGAGCGAGAGAGAGAGAGAGAGAGAGAGAGAGAGAGAGGTTTTATTTGACACAGAGGTGAAATACCTGCTATATGCTGATGACTTGGTACTTCTATCACCAACCAAAGAAGGTCTTCAACAAAACATTAATATTCTGGAGCAATATTGCCATAATTGGGCCCTGGCAGTAAATTTCCAAAAAACTAAAATCATGATTTTCCCAAAAAAACCCAGATGTCAGAAACACAAATGTAAATTCACCCTGAACAACACCTTAATTGAACACACAAAAAATTACACCTACCTTGGTCTGACCATATCTGCATCGGGAAACTTTAATATGGCAGTGAAGGCACTCAAAGAAAAAGCCCGCAGAGCAATGTATGCAATAAAAATGAAATTATTCAAAATCAACATCCCAATTAGAATTTGGACTAAAATATTTGACAGTGTAATCCTACCAATAGCACTTTATGGAAGTGAGGTTTGGGGGCCACTCAATAAACTGGATTTTAAAATGTGGGACAAACATCCAATTGAAGCCCTACATGCAGAATTCTGTCGGAAAATTCTACA
>NW_028322102.1:1107500-1215000 GCF_057628025.1 Oncorhynchus mykiss
GAAGGAGAGGGAATAGTTCTCCCCTGAGAGGAGAGGGGGGAGGAAGGAGAGGTACTAGTTCCCCCTGAGAGCAGAGGGTAAGGTCTGAGGGACTCTGAGTCTCAGTCCAGGTCAGGGGTGTATCGATGTCGGGGCTGAAGTGACAGGGCTTGTCAAATAGCAGTAGACCCTTTAATATGAGGACAGGTTGCACAGTATATTTCCACAAATCTAACCATGGAGGTTGATGATATTCAATCAAAATGGTTTTTTTTAATGCAAAAGTTCAACATTTGTTAGAATATTTACGATTCAATTTAGTCATTTGGAATTACATTATCAAAGACTCATACACGAATAATACATTGTGGCTTTAACGTCAAGAGAGGAACGACCTGGTGGTGTAAAGGCCTGGTGGTGTAAAGGCCTGGTGGTGTAAAGGCCTGGTGGTGTAAAGGCCTGGTGGTGTAAAGGCCCGGTGGTGTAAAGGCCCGGTGGTGTAAAGGCCCAGTGGTGTAAAGGCCCGGTGGTGTAAAGGCCCGGTGGTGTAAAGGCCTGGTGGTGTAAAGGCCTGGTGGTGTAAAGGCCTGGTGGAGGGAACAGCCTGGTGGAGGTGCACTGTTAACCGGTATGTTCGGTCAAAATGCTGGAAGCTGGAAGATGGGAAGAAATTCGTATCGCAGACTGGTGTTTCATTTGCAGGCCTCACTTTGTCCTCAATGATGAAGACGGCTACCAACAGTAGAAGAGTCACCATGAAACTGAGGCAAAGAAAAACGGTGTGTCTGTAATTATCCTGGCTGGATCCATCCGTGGTTGTCTGTCTGATGATCCTGGCTGGATCCATCCGTTGTTGTGTGTCTGTGATCCATCCATGGCTGTGTGTCTGATGATCCTGGCTGGATCCATCCGTGGTTGTCTGTCTGATGATCCTGGCTGGATCCATCCATGGTTGTCTGTCTGATGATCCTGGCTGGATCCGTCCGTCCATGGCTGTGTGTCTGATGATCCTGGCTGGATCCATCCGTGGTTGTCTGTCTGATGATCCTGGCTGGATCCATCCATGGTTGTCTGTCTGATGATCCTGGCTGGATCCGTCCGTCCATGGCTGTGTGTCTGTGATACCACCACAACTCACTGAGTGCAATGTATGGCAAATATGTGATCCTCCTGGGACGGGGGCCAACGGGGGCTGAAGCCTGCTGTTTCAAAGACTACACCATGTCAGGGTGATGTATGTGATGCAGTAACACTAGCTCTGAGGAGACATAGGGGGGGAGCAGTACCTCGCTGGCTCTCCAACCAGCCCCTCAGATCACTGGGATAGAGATATAGGGGGGAGCAGTACCTCGCTGGCTCTCCAACCAGCCCCTCAGATCCCTGGGACAGAGATATAGGGGCAGCATGTAAACATTTGAGACTTGTCAGTCACTTCTCTGACAGGTCATTTATCATCATCACCAAGCTAACTGGGTCCTATACCCTAATGCTGACCCTGGTGATCTACCCTAACCCTGGTGATCTACCCTAACCCTGGTGATCTACCCTAACCCTGGTGTTGTACCCTAACCCTGGTGATCTACACTAACCCTGGTGTTGTACCCTAACCCTGGTGATCTACTCTAACCCTGGTGATCTACCTTAATCCTGGTGATCTACACTAACCCTGGTGTTCTACACTAACCCTGGTGATCTACCCTAACCCTGACCCTGGTGTTCTACCCTAACCCTGGTGATCTACCCTAACCCTGGTGTTCTACCCTAACCCTGGTGTTCTACCCTAACCCTAACCCTGGTGTTCTACCCTAACCCTGGTGTTCTACCCTAACCCTGGTGTTCTACCCTAACCCTAACCCTGGTGTTCTACCCTAACCCTGGTGTTCTACCCTAACCCTGGTGATCTACCCTAACCCTGGTGTTCTACTCTAACCCTGGTGTTCTACCCTAACCCTGGTGATCTACCCTAACCCTGACCCTGGTGCTGTACCCTAACCCTGGTGATCTACTCTAACCCTGGTGATCTACCCTAACCCTGGTGTTCTACTCTAACCCTGGTGTTCTACCCTAACCCTGGTGATTTACCCTAACCCTGACCCTGGTGCTGTACCCTAACCCTGGTGATCTACTCTAACCCTGGTGATCTACCCTAACCCTGGTGTTCTACCCTAACCCTGGTGATCTACCCTAACCCTGGTGTTCTACCCTAACCCTGGTGATCTACCATAACCCTGGTGTTGTACCCTAACCCTGGTGATCTACACTAACCCTGGTGTTGTACCCTAACCCTGGTGTTCTACCCTAACTCTGGTGATCTACCCTAACCCTGGTGTTCTACCCTAACCCTGACCCTGGTGATCTACACTAACCCTGGTGTTCTACCCTAACCCTGGTGATCTACTCTAACCCTGGTGATCTACCTTAACCCTGGTGATCTACCCTAACCCTGGTGATCTACCCTAACCCTGGTGTTCTATCCTAACCCTGGTGATCTACTCTAACCCTGGTGTTCTACCCTAACCCTGACCCTGGTGATCTACACTTACCCTGGTGTTCTACCCTAACCCTGACCCTGGTGATCTACCCTAACCCTGGTGATCTTCCCTAACCCTGACCCTAACAATATAGAAGATCTGTATTTAGTTACAGAGACCTATAGAAGGTCTGTATTTAGTTACAGAGGTCTATAGAAGGTCTGTATTTAGTTACAGAGACCTATAGAAGGTCTGTATTTAGTTACAGAGGTCTATAGAAGGTATGTATTTAGTTACAGAGACCTATAGAAGGTCTGTATTTAGTTACAGAGACCAATTGAAGGTCTGTATTTAGTTACAGAGGTCTATAGAAGGTCTGTATTTAGTTACAGAGACCTACAGAAGGTCTGTATTTAGCTACAGAGACCAATAGAAGGTCTGTATTTAGCTACAGAGACCTATAGAGAGTCTGTATTTAGTTACAGAGGTCTATAGAAGGTCTGTATTTAACTACAGAGACCAATAGAAGGTTCTGTATTTAGTTACGGAGGCATGCAGAAGGTCTGTATTTAGTTACAGAGACCCATAGAAGGTCTGTATTTAGTTACAGAGGCCTATAGAAGGTCTGTATTTAGTTACAGAGGTCTATAGAAGGTCTGTATTTAACTACAGAGACCTATAGAAGGTCTGTATTTAACTACAGAGACCTATAGAAGGCCTGTATTTATCTACAGAGACCTATAGAAGGCCTGTATTTATCTACAGAGACCTATAGAAGGTCTGTATTTATCTACAGAGGTCTATAGAAGGTCTGTATTTATCTACAGAGACCTATAGAAGGTCTGTATTTATCTACAGAGGTCTATAGAAGGTCTGTATTTATCTACAGAGACCTATAGAAGGTCTGTATTTATCTACAGAGACCTATAGAAGGTCTGTATTTATCTACAGAGGTCTATAGAAGGTCTGTATTTAACTACAGAGACCTATAGAAGGTCTGTATTTATCTACAGAGGTCTATAGAAGGTCTGTATTTATCTACAGAGACCTATAGAAGGTCTGTATTTATCTACAGAGGTCTATAGAAGGTCTGTATTTATCTACAGAGACCTATAGAAGGTCTGTATTTATCTACAGAGACCTATAGAAGGTCTGTATTTATCTACAGAGGTCTATAGAAGGTCTGTATTTAACTACAGAGACCTATAGAAGGTCTGTATTTATCTACAGAGACCTATAGAAGGTCTGTATTTATCTACAGAGACCTATAGAAGGTCTGTATTTATCTACAGAGGTCTATAGAAGGTCTGTATTTATCTACAGAGACCTATAGAAGGTCTGTATTTATCTACAGAGACCTATAGAAGGTCTGTATTTATCTACAGAGGTCTATAGAAGGTCTGTATTTATCTACAGAGACCTATAGAAGGTCAGTATTTATCTACAGAGACCTATAGAAGGTCTGTATTTATCTACAGATACCTATAGAAGGTCAGTATTTATCTACAGAGACCTATAGAAGGTCTGTATTTAGTTACAGAGACCTATAGAAGGTCTGTATTTAGTTACAGAGGTCTATAGAAGGTCTGTATTTAGTTACAGAGACCTATAGAAGGTCTGTATTTATCTACAGAGACCTATAGAAGGTCAGTATTTATCTACAGAGACCTATAGAAGGTCTGTATTTAGCTACAGAGACCTATAGAAGGTCTGTATTTAGTTACAGAGGCCTATAGAAGGTCTGTATTTATCTACAGAGACCTATAGAAGGTCTGTATTTAGTTACAGAGACCTATAGAAGGTCTGTATTTAGTTACAGAGACCTATAGAAGGTCTGTATTTAGTTACAGAGGCCTACAGAAGGTCTGTATTTAGTTACAGAGGCCTACAGAAGGTCTGTATTTAGTTACAGAGGCCTACAGAATGTCTGTATTTAGCTACAGAGACCTATAGAAGGTCTGTATTTAACTACAGAGGTCTATAGAAGGTCTGTATTTAGTTACAGAGGTTTGCAGAAGGTCAGAGGTCCTCAGGTAGTGGGAATGAGTTGGGAAGTTATTCAAGAAGAAAAGCAAGGGAAACACTTGAAGTCATGAAGGAATGTCTACCCTGGGGATGTCTTCCCCCTCTCTCCCTTCTCCTGCTCTCAACTTACCCTTGTCTCTTCCTCTGCTACTTGATTAACAATAGGCTTATAATCATCACTTTATCAGAAAATCATTTAAAATGATTTTTGGGCTCTATTCAATCAGATTTGCGCTAGCCATAACCTGTATAGCAAGCTGTGTGTTTTAAACGGTGTCGGAGGTGGAGCGCGTTAATGCTGTCAAATCCACCAGCGGCTCCTGGTTGTATAACTATCGCGGACATTACCACCGACTTGCGCAGAGTTGCGTCAGTAGGAATCCCATGTAGCCGTGTTTACAAGATGGAACACTGGAATGTGTGATGTAATCTACACCTTGACTAGACTGACGGAAATCCTTTATTATTTCATTTGAATGATTTTCAATTTGAGTGTTATTATTTTTTATATATATATATATATACGGCCTACACTTTCTCCTTCTGAACTTTCTAAGGAGAGTGCGGGACGTTGTGGCCTCGTGACAATGACAGCTTCAATGCCGTTCCTCCTCCGTCACAGCCAAAACATCAGGCTATGTGGGTGTCGCCTATCGCCGGTTAATGATCTGATTGAATTCAGCCCTTATAGTCTAAAATAAACAGTGTTTGTAATGCTGATCAATCCAATATTGTTGTTACGTTTTGCTATGTGCCATTTAGCCTGGGTACCGTTACATTGTACTGCAGGCCTGCTGTTAGCCTGGGTACCGCTACATATAGGCCGTCATTGTAAAATAAGAATGTGTTCTTAACTGACTTGCCAAGTTAAATAAAGGTTCAATTAAACATTTTAAATAAAATTATATTCCCTGAATAACCAGTAGTTCACAACCTGTCCAGCAGAGGGCGCTGTACCATCTTTCTCCATTCTCCAGAAACCCCTCTCACCCTACCTCACCATACCAAAGTCAAATCAAGAGAGGCGATTCCAAAATGCTATAAAAATGTGAGATGTATGGGAACCATGTTGGCTAAGCAATCCTCACCCGATGATTTATCCTACCACGCCTTTCAACATGAGGGCTAGTCAGACAAGCCTTCTAGATTTAACTGTGAGATTCAGGTGAGTGTGGGGTTATGATGAAGATGACAGAAACAATGAAATATAGTGAACACTACACTACACATTGTCTGCCCCAAACGGGGCCCTATTCCCTATAGGGAAAAGTGGTCAAAAGTAGTGCACCATAAAAGGAATAGTGTGCCACTTGGGACGCAGGCATTATCTAGTCTAGTATTCCACTTGGGACGCAGCCATGATCTAGTCTAGTATTCCACTTGGGACGCAGGCATGATCTAGTCTAGTGTTCCACTTGGGACGCAGGCATGATCTAGTCTAGTATGCCACTTGGGACGCAAACATGATCTAGTCTAGTATGCCACTTGGGACGCAGGCATTATCTAGTCTAGTATGCCACTTGGGACGCAGGCATGAGCTAGTCTAGTATTCCACTTGGGACGCAAGCATGAGCTAGTCTAGTATTCCACTTGGGACACAGGCATGATCTAGTCCAGTATTCCACTTGGGACGTAGCAATGATCTAGTCTAGTATTCCACTTGGGACGCAGGCATGATCTAGTCTAGTATTCCACTTGGGACGCAGGCATGATCTAGTCTAGTATTCCACTTGGGACGCAGGCATTATCTAGTCTAGTATTCCACTTGGGACGCAGGCATGATCTAGTCTAGTATTCCACTTGGGACGCAGGCATGATCTAGTCTAGTATTCCACTTGGGACGCAGGCATGATCTATTCTAGTGTTCCACTTGGGACGCAGACATGATCTATTCTAGTGTTCCACTTGGGATGCAGGCATGATCTATTCTAGTATTCCACTTGGGACGCAGACATTGTCTAGTCTAGTATTCCACTTGGGACGCAGACCATGATCTAGTCTAGTATTCCACTTGGGACGCATGCATGATCTATTCTAGTGTTCCACTTGGGACGCAGGCATGATCTAGTCTAGTGTTCCACTTGGGACACAGGCATGATCTAGTCTAGTATTCCACTTGGTACGTAGCCATGATCTATTCTAGTGTTCCACTTGGGACACAGGCATGATCTATCCTAGTATTCCACTTAGGACACAGACCATGATCTAGTCTAGTATTCCACTTGGGACACTGGCATTATCTAGTCTAGTATTCCACTTGGGACACAGACATGATCTAGTCTAGTATTCCACTTGGGACGTAGCCATGATCTATTCTAGTGTTCCACTTGGGACACAGGCATGATATATCCTAGTATTCCACTTGGGACACAGACATGATCTAGTCTAGTATTCCACTTGGGACGCAGGCATGAGCTAGTCTAGTGTTCCACTTGGGACGCAGGCATGAGCTAGTCTAGTATTCCACTTGGGACGCAGCCATGATCTACTCTAGTATTCCACTTGGGACACAGGCATGATCTAGTCTAGTATTCCACTTGGGACGCAGGCATGATCTAGTCTAGTATTCCACTTGGGACGCAAGCATGATCTAGTCTAGTATTCCACTTGGGACGCAGCCATGATCTAGTCTAGTATTCCACTTGGGACGCAGGCATGATCTAGTCTAGTATTCCACTTGGGACGCAGGCATGATCTAGTCTAGTATTCCACTTGGGACGCAGGCATGATCTAGTCTAGTATTCCACTTGGGACGCAAGCATGATCTAGTCTAGTATTCCACTTGGGACGCAGGCATGAGCTAGTCTAGTGTTCCACTTGGGACGCAGGCATGAGCTAGTCTAGTATTCCACTTGGGACGCAAGCATGATCTAGTCTAGTATTCCACTTGGGACACAGGCATGATCTAGTCTAGTAT
Organism: Oncorhynchus mykiss; assembly: GCF_057628025.1. NCBI lineage: Eukaryota > Metazoa > Chordata > Actinopteri > Salmoniformes > Salmonidae > Oncorhynchus > Oncorhynchus mykiss. The sequence continues at coordinate 1,114,893 of NW_028322102.1, forward strand.
TCCACTTGGGACGCAGGCATGATCTAGTCTAGTATTCCACTTGGGACGCAAGCATGATCTAGTCTAGTATTCCACTTGGGACGCAGCCATGATCTAGTCTAGTATTCCACTTGGGACGCAGGCATGATCTAGTCTAGTATTCCACTTGGGACGCAGGCATGATCTAGTCTAGTAGGTGAAGTATTTCCCATGCAGACAACGCACGTACTGTAGAGTCTGTATCCTGACAATGTGTGTTATTTGACAATGTGTGTTAGTAGAGCTGGGCAGAAGTATGTACTGTACAGATCTGGGCCTGTAGTCATAAAGCATAGTAGGAGATCTGATGTAACAGTACCCAGGCTAACAGCAGGCCTACAGTACAATGTAACGGTACCCAGGCTAACAGCAGGCCTACAGTACAATGTAACGGTACCCAGGCTAACAGCAGGCCTACAGTACAATGTAACGATACCCAGGCTAAAAGCAGGTCGACAGTACAATGTAACGATACCCAGGCTAACAGCAGGCCAACAGTACAGTACCATGTAATGGTACCCAGGCTAACAGCAGGCCTACAGTACAATGTAACGGTACCCAGGCTAACAGCAGGCCTACAGTACAATGTAATGGTACCCAGGCTAACAGCAGGCCTACAGTACAATGTAACGGTACTCAGGCTAGTAGTAGGCCTACAGTACAATGTAACGGTACCCAGGCTAACAGCAGGCCTACAGTACAATGTAATGGTACCCAGGCTAACAGCAGGCCTACAGTACAATGTAATGGTACCCAGGCTAACAGCAGGCCTACAGTACAATGTAACGGTACTCAGGCTAACAGCAGGCCTACAGTACAATGTAACGGTACCCAGGCTAACAGCAGGCCTACAGTACAATGTAATGGTACCCAAGCTAACAGCAGGCCTACAGTACAATGTAATGGTACCCAGGCTAACAGCAGGCCTACAGTACAATGTAATGGTACCCAAGCTAACAGCAGGCCTACAGTACAATGTAACGGTACCCAGGCTAACAGCAGGCCTACAGTACAATGTAATGGTACCCAGGCTAACAGCAGGTCTACAGTACAATATAACGGTACTCAGGCTAGTAGTAGGTCTACAGTACAATGTAATGGTACCCAGGCTAACAGCAGGCCTACAGTACAATGTAACGGTACTCAGGCTAGTAGTAGGCCTACAGTACAATGTAACGGTACCCAGGCTAACAGCAGGCCTACAGTACAATGTAATGGTACCCAGGCTAACAGCAGGCCTACAGTACAATGTAATGGTACCCAGGCTAACAGCAGGCCTACAGTACAATGTAACGGTACTCAGGCTAACAGCAGGCCTACAGTACAATGTAACGGTACCCAGGCTAACAGCAGGCCTACAGTACAATGTAATGGTACCCAAGCTAACAGCAGGCCTACAGTACAATGTAATGGTACCCAGGCTAACAGCAGGCCTACAGTACAATGTAATGGTACCCAAGCTAACAGCAGGCCTACAGTACAATGTAACGGTACCCAGGCTAACAGCAGGCCTACAGTACAATGTAATGGTACCCAGGCTAACAGCAGGTCTACAGTACAATATAACGGTACTCAGGCTAGTAGTAGGTCTACAGTACAATGTAATGGTACCCAGGCTAACAGCAGGTCTACAGTACAATGTAATGGTACCCAGGCTAACAGCAGGCCTACAGTACAATGTAACGGTACTCAGGCTAACAGCAGGCCTACAGTACAATGTAATGGTACCCAAGCTAACAGCAGGCCTACAATACAATGTAACGGTACCCAGGCTAACAGCAGGTCTACAGTACAATGTAACGGTACCCAGGCTAACAGCAGGTCTACAGTACAATGTAATGGTACCCAGGCTAACATCAGGCCTACAGTACAATGTAACGGTACCCAAGCTAACAGCAGGGCAACAGTACAGTACAATGTAACGGTACCCAAGCTAACAGCAGGCCTACAGTACAATGTAACGGTACCCAGGCTAACAGCAGGTCTACAGTACAATGTAATGGTACCCAGGCTAACATCAGGCCTACAGTACAATGTAACGGTACCCAAGCTAACAGCAGGGCAACAGTACAGTACAATGTAACGGTACCCAAGCTAACAGCAGGCCCACAGTACAGTACAATGTAACGGTACCCAGGCTAACAGCAGGGCAACAGTACAGTACAATGTAACGGTACCCAGGCTAACAGCAGGCCTACAGTACAGTACAATGAACAATTATTTATTCCATTCATTCAACCCCAAACAACCTAGCATTCAGCCCCAACCAACCTAGCATTCAGCCCCAACCAACCTAGCATTCAGCCCCAAGGAACCTAGCATTCAGCCCCAACCTATTTTTGTGACGTCCACTTCACTGTTAGACGGCAAAGTTGATAATTTGGTCTCATAAATCCCGTTCCGGTTCAGCACCCAGTAAGGTTATGGGACTAAAACATTTCAGTGGGTGACTCCAAACATTATTCCTTGTGCTCGTTCAACTGCTTTTCTAATCCTTTAAGTGTGACTCAAACACTTAACAGAGGAATGCTTCTCCGCCTCGCTTAAGCGGTTGCCCGCTGTGGGGAGAGCTCTCTCTCTCTGCCATAAGAGGTCAAAGTAGTCAATCCAGATTTCTCAAGGATCTGGCAGTAACCTCAGAGGGTCAAGCATCATACACAGCACCACAGAAGACCTCTGTTCAAACACTATTTCATCTTTTGACTACTTTAGCCTGCCTGCAGGACCCTGCGGGGCGGAGTTTGCACTTTCACAACTCTTCTATTGGTTCCAATGCGGCAGGCAAGCTAAATCAATCACACGCACACTATTTGTAATGATTATGAATAGTGTTTGAACCCATTTCTCCTTCACAGTAAGGCCCTGAGAACAGAGGCTGTTCTCCTTCACAGTAAGGCCCTGGGAACAGAGGCTGTTCTCCTTCACAGTAAGACCCTGGGAACAGAGGCTGTTCTCCTTCACAGTAAGGCCCTGAGAACAGAGGCTGTTCTCCTTTACAGTAAGGCCCTGGGAACAGAGGCTGTTCTCCTTCACAGTAAGGCCCTGGGAACAGAGGCTGTTCTCCTTCACAGTAAGGCCCTGGGAACAGAGACTGTTCTCCTTCACAGTAAGGCCCTGGGAACAGAGACTGTTCTCCTTCACAGTAAGGCCCTGGGAACAGAGACTGTTCTCCTTCACAGTAAGGCCCTGGGAACAGAGGCTGTTCTCCTTCACAGTAAGGCCCTGGGAACCGAGTCTGTTCTCCTTCATAGAGAGGCCATGAGAACAGAGGCTGTTCTCCTTCACAGTAAGGCCCTGGGAACAGAGGCTGTTCTCCTTCACAGTAAGGCCCTGGGAACAGAGACTGTTCTCCTTCACAGTAAGGCCCTGAGAACAGAGGCTGTTCTCCTTCACAGTAAGGCCCTGGGAACAGAGGCTGGTGCCTTCACAGTAATGATTTCTATGCAGTTCAGTTGATTACATAACAGTTGATCTTACAGATGTTACTTTAAATGAAGTCTGTTTGACAGTTTGTTATCTGACAGCATGACAGACCTCTGCTATAGTATCAAGATTATTATTATATCAAATTAAAATATATTTTTTGGAAAGAGATCTGATGTATTTCTGAGCTAATCCACAGGTCCAATATTTCTTCACTTTATGAATGACTGAGACTCTGTACAGTTTGAGGATGTTTATTGGTCACGTTCTGCCACGACACAGCGCAGTCTGAAACTTTTACTCTTTCCCACATTTTGTTACTTTTACAGCCTTATTTTAAAATGGATTAAATCGTTTTTTTTCCACTGTCACGTTCTGACCTTGGTTCTTTTGGGTTTTTCTTTGGGTTTTTCTTTGTTTTAGTGTTGGTCAGGACGTGAGCTGAGTGGGCATTCTATGTTGTGTGTCTAGTTTGTCTATTTCTATGTTTGGCCTGATCTGGTTCTCCATCAGAGGCAGGTGTTAGTCATTGCCTCTGATTGGGAACCATATTTAGGTAGCCTGTTTTGTGTTGGGTTTTGTGGGTGGTTTGTCTTCTGTCTTTGTGTTTGTTGCACCAGATAGGACTGTTTCGGTTTTCACTTTTGTTGTTTTGTTATGTTGTAGTGTTCTCGTGTATGGTCTATATTAAACATGTTGAACTCTAACCACGCTGCATTTTGGTCCTCCTCTCCTTCGGTGGAAGAAAACCGTTTACATCCACGATCCATCTACACACAATACCCCATAATGACCAAGCTATTTGTTTTACAAATGTATTAAAAATAACAAACTTCAATATCACATTTACATAAGTATTCAGACCCTTTACTCAGTACTTTGTTGAAGCACCTTTGGCAGCGATTACAGCCTCAAATCTTCTTGGGTAGGACGCTACAAGCTTGGCACACCTGTATTTGGTTTTCTCCCATTCATTTCTGAAGATCCCCTCAAGCTCTATCAGGTTGGATGGGGAGCATCGCTACACAGCTATTTTCAGGTCTCTCCAGAGACATTAGATCGGGTTCAAGTCCGGGCTCTGGCTGGGCCACTCAAGGACATTCAGAGACTTGTCACGATGCCAATCCTGCATTGTCTTGGCTGTGTGCTTAGGGTCGTTGTCCTGTTGGAAGGTGAACCTTCACCCCAGTCTGAAGACCTGAGTGCTCTGGAGCAGGTTTTCATCAAGGATCTCTGTATTTTGCTCCGTTCATCTTTCCCTCGATCCTAACTAGTCTCCCAGTCCTTACCACTGAAAAACATCCCCACAGCATGAGGCTGCCGCCACCATGCTTCACCGTAGGGATGGTGCGAGGTTACTTCCAGACGTGATGCTTGGCATTGAGGCCATCTTGATTTCATCAGACCAAAGAATCTTGTTTCTCATGGTCTGAGAGTCCTTTAGGTGCCTTTTGGCAAACTCCAAGCAGGCTGTCATGTGCCTTTTACTGAGGATTGGCTTCTGTCGGGCCACTCTACTATAAAGGTCTGATTGGTGGAGTGCTGCAGAGATGGCTGTCCTCCTGGAAGGTTCTCCCATCTCCACAGAGGGACTCTGGAGCTCTGTTAGAGTGACCATCAGGTTCTTGGTGATGATTGAGGCCACTGTGTACATGGGGACCCTCAACGATGCAGACATTTTTTGGTACCCTTTCCCAGAAATATGCCTCAACACAATCTTGTCTCAGAATTCCTTTGACGTCATGGCGTGGTTTTGCTCTGACATGTACTGTCAACTGTAGCATGACAGATGTGTGCCTTTCCAAATCATGTCCAATCAATTAAATAAGGTATTTCTGTTTTAGTTTGCAAAAATGTCTAAAAACCTATTTTCGCTTTGTCATTATGGGATATTGTGTGTAGATTGATGAGGAAAACAACTTAACCTGTTTTAGAATAAGGCTGTAACATAATGTTTTGAGAGAAAGTCAAGGAGTCTGAATATTTTCTGAATGCACTGTACCTACTCCATTGGGAACTTCAACCAGTGTCTAGTCCAGTGTACCTCAGCCAGTGTCCAGTGTCCAGTCCAGAGTACCTCAGCTAGTGTCGTGTCCATCTAGAGTACCTCAGCTAGTGTCCAGTGTCCATCTAGAGTACCTCAGCCAGTGTCCAGTGTCTAGTCCAGAGTGCCTCAGCCAGTGTCCAATGTCCAGTCCAGAGTACCCCAGCTAGTGTCCAGTCCAGAGTACTTCAGCTAGTGTCAGCCAGTGTCCAGTGTCCAGTCCAGAGTACCTCAGCCAGTGTCCAGTGTCCATCTAGAGTACCTCAGCCAGTGTCCTGTCCAGAGTACCTCAGCTAGTGTCAGCCAGTGTCCAGTGTCCAGTCCAGAGTAACTCAGCCAGTGTCCAGTGTCCAGTCCAGAGTATCTCAGCCAATGTCCAGTGTCCATCTAGAGTACCTCATCCAGTGTCCAGTCCAGAGTACCTCAGCTAGTGTCAGCCAGTGTCCAGTCCAGAGAACCTCAGCCAGTGTCCAGTGTCCACTCCAGAGTACTTCAGCCAGTGTCCAGTGTCCAGTCCAGAATACTTCAGCCAGTGTCCAATGTCCAGTCCAGAGTACCTCAGCCAGTGTCCAGTGTCTAGTCCAGAGTACCTCAGCCAGTGTCCAGTGTCCCATCCAGAATATTTCAGCCAGTGTCAAGTGTCCAGTCCAGAGTACCTCAGCCAGTGTCCAGTGTCCAGTCCAGAGTACCTCAGCCAGTGTCTATCTAGAGTACCTCAGCCAGTGTCCAGTCCAGAGTACCTCAGTCAGTGTCCAGTGTCCACTCCAGAGTACTTCAGCCAGTGTCCAATGTCCGGTCCAGAGTACTTCAGCCAGTGTCCAGTGTCCAGTCCAAAGTACCTCAGCCAGTGTCCAGTCCAGAGTACCTCAGCCAATGTCCAGTGTCCATCTAGAGTACCTCAGCCAGTGTCCAGTCCAGAGTACCTCAGCTAGTGTCCAGTGTCTAGTCCAGAGTACCTCAGCCAGTGTCCAGTGTCCAGTCCAGAGTACCTCAGCCAGTGTCTATCTAGAGTACCTCAGCCAGTGTCCAGTCCAGAGTACCTCAGCCAGTGTCCAGTGTCCACTCCAGAGTACTTCAGCCAGTGTCCAATGTCCGGTCCAGAGTACTTCAGCCAGTGTCCAGTGTCCAGTCCAAAGTACCTCAGCCAGTGTCCAGTCCAGAGTACCTCAGCCAATGTCCAGTGTCCATCTAGAGTACCTCAGCCAGTGTCCAGTCCAGAGTACCTCAGCTAGTGTCCAGTGTCTAGTCCAGAGTACCTCAGCCAGTCTCCAGTGTCCAGTCCAGAGTACCTCAGCTAGTGTCAGCCAGTGTCCAGTCCAGAGAACCTCAGCCAATGTCCAGTGTCCAGTCCAGAGTACCTCAGCCAGTGTCCATCTAGAGTACCTCAGCCAGTGTCCAGTCCAGAGTACCTCAGCCAGTGTCCAGTGTCCACTCCAGAGTACTTCAGCCAGTGTCCAGTGTCCAGTCCAGAATACTTCAGACAGTGTCCAATGTCCAGTCTAGAGTACCTCAGCCAGTGTCCAGTGTCTAGTCCAGAGTACTTCAGCCAGTGTCCAGTGTCTAGTCCAGAGTACCTCAGCCAGTGTCCAGTGTCCCATCCAGAATACTTCAGCCAGTGTCCAATGTCCAGTCCAGAGTACCTCAGCCAGTGTCCAGTCCAGAGTACTTCAGCCAGTGTCCAATGTCCAGTCTAGAGTACCTCAGCCAGTGTCCAGTGTCTAGTCCAGAGTACTTCAGCCAGTGTCCAGTGTCTAGTCCAGAGTACCTCAGCCAGTGTCCAGTGTCTAGTCCAGAGTACTTCAGCCAGTGTCCAGTGTCTAGTCCAGAGTACTTCAGCCAGTGTCCAGTGTCTAGTCCAGAGTACTTCAGCCAGTGTCCAGTGTCCAGTCCAGAGTTCCTCAGCCAGAGTCCAGTGTCCAGTCCAGAGTTCCTCAGCAGCGTCTTGCAGCAGTCTCCCTCTAGGACCATAGGATCTCGACTGCCACAGGAAGGCGAGGTGACGGCTGTCCCGTGCACCTGTCCCACATGTGGATATCCCAGAGCCTAACGGAACATGTTGACTGTAAACAAGCTGAAAAACCGCAGTCTCTACACCTGACCTGCAAGTGTCTGTACTTCGTCCTTCACAGAGGGAACCACGACAGGCAGAACAAAAAAACTGTGAGTGTGACAGTGGGGAGTTTTCCTCTGTAGGTCAAACTGAAAATGGCATACTGTTCACCCTTTCCCTTAACATGAACTCACACACTCACTGTTTTATTTAACGTTTGTACAGTTCCCTTAATTTCCCTACTTTTAGAATCCGTTTTATGTGACTACAGCTGTCAGAAATGCAACGAAGTGCTACAAGATCAAGTAGCTAATGACAACCTTTACTTAGTTGTACTCAGAAGATTGGCTGTTTGTTCACATATTTCCAAGCTTTAGTTTATACTTCTAACCCTGTTCTCCAGTCAGTTTTAATCATAGCCTCCGTGGCTTTGTCTGTCAGAAGATTTCTGGTTATACGATACGAAGCTTCTTGATAAACGAGGCATTGTCTGCGAGAGGCAGGTTTATTCTGTCTTACGCAATAATGTCTATAACAGCCCCAACAGCTTCTCATTCCCAGGTCTGGCATGAGCTTGGCTTCTAGTCAGAATCAAGACAGTGAACCTGATAACTCGACTCTAGACCTCTATTCTCGCTGCTCTATCCAGCATCGTGCCTTTTGCAATACAATCCCAGCATTATTACATCAACAACAACCAGCAGCAGCAGCCTCCACACATTATTACATCAACAACAACCAGCAGCAGCAGCCTCCACACATTATTACATCAACAACAACCAGCAGCAGCAGCAGCCTCCACACATTATTACCTCAACAACCACCAGCAGCAGCCTTCACACATTATTACCTCAACAACCACCAGCAGCAGCCTCCACACATTATTACATCAACAACAACCACCAGCAGCCTCCACACATTATTACATCAACAACAACCACCAGCAGCCTCCACACATTATTACATCAACAACAACCAGCAGCAGCCTCCACACATTATTACATCAACAACAACCAGCAGCAGCAGCAGCCTCCACACATTATTACATCAACAACCAGCAGCAGCAGCAGCAGCCTCCACACATTATTACATCAACAACAACCAGCAGCAGCAGCCTCCACACATTATTACATCAACAACAACCAGCAGCAGCAGCAGCCTCCACACATTATTACATCAACAACCAGCAGCAGCAGCAGCAGCCTCCACACATTATTACATCAACAACAACCAGCAGCAGCAGCCTCCACACATTATTACATCAACAACAACAACCAGCAGCCTCCACACATTATTACATCAACAACAACAACCAGCAGCAGCAGCCTCCACACATTATTACATCAACAACAACCAGCAGCAGCAGCCTCCACACATTATAACATCAACAACAACAACCAGCAGCAGCAGCCTCCACACATTATTACATCAACAACCAGCAGCAGCAGCAGCAGCCTCCACACATTATTACATCAACAACCACCAGCAGCAGCCTCCACACATTATTACATCAACAACAACAACAACAACCAGCAGCAGCAGGACTCCACACATTATCACATCAACAGCAACCAGCAGCAGCCTCCACACATTATTACATCAACAACAACCAGCAGCAGCAGCAGCCTCCACACATTATTACATCAACAACAACCAGCAGCAGCAGCCTCCACACATTATCACATCAACAACAACAACCAGCAGCAGCCTCCACACATTATTACATCAACAACAACCAGCAGCAGCAGCCTCCACACATTATTACATCAACAACAACCAGCAGCAGCAGCCTCCACACATTATTACATCAACAACAACAACCAGCAGCAGCAGCCTCCACACATTATTACATCAACAACAACCAGCAGCAGCCTCCACACATTATTACATCAACAACAACCAGCAGCAGCCTCCACACATTATTACATCAACAACAACCAGCAGCAGCCTCCACACATTATTACATCAACAACAACCAGCAGCAGCAGCCTCCACACATTATTACATCAACAACAACCAGCAGCATTCTCCACACATTATTACATCAACAACAACCAGCAGCAGCCTCCACACATTATTACATCAACAACAACCAGCAGCAGCAGCAGCCTCCACACATTATTACCTCAACAACAACCAGCAGCAGCAGCATTCTCCACACATTATTACATCAACAACAACCAGCAGCAGCCTCCACACATTATTACATCAACAACAACCAGCAGCAGCAGCATTCTCCACACATTATTACATCAACAACAACCAGCAGCAGCCTCCACACATTATTACATCAACAACAACAACCAGCAGCAGCCTCCACACATTATTACATCAACAACAACCAGCAGCAGCCTCCACACATTATTACATCAACAACAACCAGCAGCAGCAGCCTCCACACATTATTACATCAACAACAACAACCAGCAGCAGCCTCCACACATTATTACATCAACAACAACCAGCAGCAGCCTCCACACATTATTACATCAACAACAACCAGCAGCAGCCTCCACACATTATTACATCAACAACAACCAGCAGCAGCCTCCACACATTATTACATCAACAACAACCAGCAGCAGCAGCCTCCACACATTATTACATCAACAACAACCAGCAGCAGCCTCCACACATTATTACATCAACAACAACCAGCAGCAGCAGCCTCCACACATTATTACATCAACAACAACCAGCAGCAGCAGCCTCCACACATTATTACATCAACAACAACCAGCAGCAGCAGCCTCCACACATTATTACATCAACAACAACCAGCAGCCTCCACACATTATTACATCAACAACAACCAGCAGCAGCCTCCACACATTATTACATCAACAACAACCAGCAGCAGCAGCCTCCACACATTATAACATCAACAACAACCAGCAGCAGCCTCCACACATTATTACATCAACAACAACCAGCAGCAGCAGCCTCCACACATTATAACATCAACAACAACCAGCAGCAGCCTCCACACATTATTACAACAACAACAACCAGCAGCAGCCTCCACACATTATTACATCAACAACAACCAGCAGCAGCCTCCACACATTATTACATCAACAACCACCAGCAGCAGCCTCCACACATTATTACATCAACAACCACCAGCAGCAGCCTCCACACGTTATTACATCAACAACCAGCAGCAGCCTCTGTGTGTGTCTGTGTGTGTGTGTGTGTGTGTGTGTGTGTGTGTGTGTGTGTGTGTGTGTGTGTGTGTGTGTGTGTGTGTGTATATATAGTTGATTTTCTCCCGAGGATGACTTCCATTGACTTTTTATTATTATTCATCTATAACAGGTCCTTACAACCTAAACGGGGTCCCCTCCTCTTCTCTACAATGACGGCTCCAGGGATGACCCCTATCCCGCTTTACAGCAGATGGCTGCCGGTTTCATTAAATATAAACGCCTTATGATTGCCCTCTTCATTAAATCGAGCTTCAGACAGACAGTAATATGTAGCTCAGATGATTGCAGAGGGAGGGTGGGAGGGTTAGCTAACTACAGTGTCCAGACAAACCAAGGCCTCAGCTCAGCATCAGTCCCTATGGGCCCTGGTCAAAAGTAGTGCACTTTACAGTGTTCCATTTGGGAAGCAGCCATTGTAATGAGAAAGAGCACAGAGCCTGGGCTATTAGCTTGTCAGGCTGCATACCATTACACACCATTAAAACAGCACAACTCTCTGATTCAGACTCATTATATTTATTGGATAGGAGGCAACAGACGACCTGATGTTAGATGTTGCCCTGCCTGGCTGAGACACGCCCCCTCCTCCACCCCCTGCCCCCCCTCCACCCCCTGCCCCCTCCACCCACTGCATAGTTAGGCTTGTATCATCCCAGACCCCCACTGGGTAGTCCTATCTGTTGCCCTGCCTGGCTGAGACACGCCCACTCCACCAGGTAGTCCTATCTGTTGCCCTGCCTGGCTGAGACACGCCCACTCCACCGGGTAGTCCTATCTGTTGCCCTGCCTGGCTGAGACACGCCCCCTCCACCGGGTAGTCCTATCTGTTGCCCTGCCTGGCTGAGACACGCCCCCTCCACCGGGTAGTCCTATCTGTTGCCCTGCCTGGCTGAGACACGCCCCCTCCACCGGGTAGTCCTATCTATGTTTCTCTCTTGTTTCTCTCAATACTATAGATCAGATACAGCCTTTACCAATACTATAGATCAGATACAGCCTTTACCAATACTATAGATCAGATACAGCTATGATACAGCCTTTACCAATACTATAGACCAGATACAGCCTTTATCAATACTATAGACCAGATACAGCCTTTATCAATACTATAGATCAGATACAGCCTTTATCAATACTATAGATCAGATACAGCCTTTATCAATACTATAGATCAGATACAGCTATGATACAGCCTTTACCAATACTATAGACCAGATACAGCCTTTATCAATACTATAGATCAGATACAGCCTTTATCAATACTATAGATCAGATACAGCCTTTATCAATACTATAGACCAGATACAGCCTTTACCAATACTATAGACCAGATACAGCCTTTATCAATACTATAGACCAGATACAGCCTTTATCAATACTATAGATCAGATACAGCCTTTACCAATACTATAGATCAGATACAGCTATGAGACAGCCTTTATCAATACTATAGACCAGATACAGCCTTTACCAATACTATAGATCAGATACAGCTATGATACAGCCTTTATCAATACTATAGATCAGATACAGCCTTTACCAATACTATAGACCAGATACAGCCTTTATCAATACTATAGACCAGATACAGCCTTTATCAATACTATAGATCAGATACAGCCTTTATCAATACTATAGACCAGATACAGCCTTTACCAATACTATAGATCAGATACAGCTATGATACAGCCTTTACCAATACTATAGATCAGATACAGCCTTTATCAATACTATAGACCAGATACAGCTATGAGACAGCCTTTACCAATACTATAGATCAGATACAGCCTTTACCAATACTATAGACCAGATACAGCCTTTACCAATACTATAGATCAGATACAGCCTTTACCAATACTATAGATCAGATACAGCTATGATACAGCCTTTATCAATACTATAGATCAGATACAGCCTTTACCAATACTATAGACCAGATACAGCCTTTATCAATACTATAGACCAGATACAGCCTTTATCAATACTATAGATCAGATACAGCCTTTATCAATACTATAGACCAGATACAGCCTTTACCAATACTATAGATCAGATACAGCTATGATACAGCCTTTACCAATACTATAGATCAGATACAGCCTTTATCAATACTATAGACCAGATACAGCTATGAGACAGCCTTTACCAATACTATAGATCAGATACAGCCTTTATCAATACTATAGACCAGATACAGCCTTTATCAATACTATAGATCAGATACAGCCTTTACCAATACTATAGACCAGATACAGCCTTTATCAATACTATAGATCAGATACAGCCTTTATCAATACTATAGACCAGATACAGCCTTTACCAATACTATAGATCAGATACAGCCTTTACCAATACTATAGACCAGATACAGCCTTTATCAATACTATAGATCAGATACAGCCTTTATCAATACTATAGACCAGATACAGCTATGAGACAGCCTTTATCAATACTATAGATCAGATACAGCCTTTACCAATACTATAGATCAGATACAGCCTTTATCAATACTATAGATCAGATACAGCCTTTATCAATACTATAGACCAGATACAGCCTTTACCAATACTATAGATCAGATACAGCCTTTACCAATACTATAGATCAGATACAGCCTTTATCAATACTATAGATCAGATACAGCTATGATACAGCCTTTATCAATACTATAGATCAGATACAGCCTTTACCAATACTATAGATCAGATACAGCCTTTATCAATACTATAGACCAGATACAGCTATGATACAGCCTTTATCAATACTATAGATCAGATACAGCCTTTATCAATACTATAGACCAGATACAGCTATGATACAGCCTTTACCAATACTATAGATCAGATACAGCCTTTATCAATACTATAGATCAGATACAGCCTTTACCAATACTATAGACCAGATACAGCCTTTATCAATACTATAGATCAGATACAGCCTTTATCAATACTATAGATCAGATACAGCCTTTACCAATACTATAGATCAGATACAGCCTTTATCAATACTATAGATCAGATACAGCCTTTATCAATACTATAGATCAGATACAGCCTTTATCAATACTATAGATCAGATACAGCCTTTATCAATACTATAGATCAGATACAGCTATGAGACAGCCTTTACCAATACTATAGATCAGATACAGCCTTTATCAATACTATAGATCAGATACAGCTATGATACAGCCTTTACCAATACTATAGATCAGATACAGCCTTTACCAATACTATAGATCAGATACAGCCTTTACCAATACTATAGACCAGATACAGCCTTTATCAATACTATAGACCAGATACAGCTATGAGACAGCCTTTACCAATACTATAGATCAGATACAGCCTTTATCAATACTATAGATCAGATACAGCTATGAGACAGCCTTTACCAATACTATAGATCAGATACAGCCTTTATCAATACTATAGATCAGATACAGCTATGAGACAGCCTTTATCAATACTATAGATCAGATACAGCCTTTACCAATACTATAGATCAGATACAGCCTTTACCAATACTATAGATCAGATACAGCCTTTACCAATACTATAGACCAGATACAGCCTTTACCAATACTATAGATCAGATACAGCCTTTATCAATACTATAGATCAGATACAGCCTTTATCAATACTATAGACCAGATACAGCCTTTATCAATACTATAGATCAGATACAGCCTTTATCAATACTATAGACCAGATACAGCCTTTATCAATACTATAGATCAGATACAGCCTTTATCAATACTATAGATCAGATACAGCTATGATACAGCCTTTATCAATACTATAGATCAGATACAGCCTTTATCAATACTATAGATCAGATACAGCCTTTACCAATACTATAGACCAGATACAGCCTTTATCAATACTATAGACCAGATACAGCCTTTATCAATACTATAGACCAGATACAGCTATGAGACAGCCTTTACCAATACTATAGATCAGATACAGCCTGTATCAATACTATAGACCAGATACAGCCTTTATCAATACTATAGACCAGATACAGCCTTTATCAATACTATAGACCAGATACAGCTATGAGACAGCCTTTACCAATACTATAGATCAGATACAGCCTTTATCAATACTATAGATCAGATACAGCCTTTATCAATACTATAGACCAGATACAGCCTTTATCAATACTATAGATCAGATACAGCCTTTATCAATACTATAGACCAGATACAGCCTTTATCAATACTATAGATCAGATACAGCCTTTATCAATACTATAGACCAGATACAGCCTTTATCAATACTATAGATCAGATACAGCCTTTATCAATACTATAGATCAGATACAGCCTTTATCAATACTATAGACCAGATACAGCCTTTATCAATACTATAGATCAGATACAGCCTTTATCAATACTATAGATCAGATACAGCCTTTATCAATGCTATAGATCAGATACAGCCTTTATCAATACTATAGATCAGATACAGCCTTTATCAATACTATAGATCAGATACAGCCTTTATCAATACTATAGACCAGATACAGCCTTTATCAATACTATAGACCAGATACAGCCTTTATCAATACTATAGATCAGATACAGCCTTTACCAATACTATAGACCAGATACAGCCTTTACCAATACTATAGACCAGATACAGCCTTTATCAATACTATAGATCAGATACAGCCTTTATCAATACTATAGATCAGATACAGCCTTTATCAATACTATAGATCAGATACAGCCTTTATCAATACTATAGACCAGATACAGCCTTTACCAATACTATAGACCAGATACAGCCTTTACCAATACTATAGACCAGATACAGCCTTTATCAATACTATAGATCAGATACAGCCTTTATCAATACTATAGATCAGATACAGCCTTTATCAATACTATAGATCAGATACAGCCTTTATCAATACTATAGATCAGATACAGCCTTTATCAATACTATAGACCAGATACAGCCTTTACCAATACTATAGACCAGATACAGCCTTTACCAATACTATAGACCATATACAGCCTTTATCAATACTATAGATCAGATACAGCCTTTATCAATACTATAGATCAGATACAGCCTTTATCAATACTATAGATCAGATACAGCCTTTATCAATACTATAGACCAGATACAGCCTTTATCAATACTATAGATCAGATACAGCTATGAGACAGCCTTTACCAATACTATAGACCAGATACAGCCTTTACCAATACTATAGATCAGATACAGCCTTTATCAATACTATAGACCAGATACAGCCTTTATCAATACTATAGATCAGATACAGCCTTTATCAATACTATAGATCAGATACAGCCTTTATCAATACTATAGACCAGATACAGCCTTTATCAATACTATAGATCAGATACAGCCTTTATCAATACTATAGACCAGATACAGCCTTTATCAATACTATAGATCAGATACAGCCTTTATCAATACTATAGATCAGATACAGCCTTTATCAATACTATAGATCAGATACAGCCTTTATCAATACTATAGACCAGATACAGCTATGAGACAGCCTTTATCAATACTATAGATCAGATACAGCCTTTATCAATACTATAGATCAGATACAGCCTTTATCAATACTATAGACCAGATACAGCCTTTACCAATACTATAGATCAGATACAGCCTTTATCAATACTATAGATCAGATACAGCCTTTATCAATACTATAGATCAGATACAGCCTTTATCAATACTATAGACCAGATACAGCTATGAGACAGCCTTTATCAATACTATAGATCAGATACAGCCTTTACCAATACTATAGACCAGATACAGCCTTTATCAATACTATAGATCAGATACAGCCTTTACCAATACTATAGATCAGATACAGCCTTTATCAATACTATAGATCAGATACAGCTATGATACAGCCTTTATCAATACTATAGATCAGATACAGCCTTTATCAATACTATAGATCAGATACAGCCTTTATCAATACTATAGATCAGATACAGCCTTTAGCAATACTATAGATCAGATACAGCTATGATACAGCCTTTATCAATACTATAGATCAGATACAGCCTTTATCAATACTATAGATCAGATACAGCCTTTATCAATACTATAGACCAGATACAGCCTTTATCAATACTATAGATCAGATACAGCTATGATACAGCCTTTACCAATACTATAGATCAGATACAGCCTTTATCAATACTATAGATCAGATACAGCCTTTATCAATACTATAGACCAGATACAGCCTTTATCAATACTATAGATCAGATACAGCCTTTATCAATACTATAGATCAGATACAGCTATGAGACAGCCTTTACCAATACTATAGACCAGATACAACTATGATACAGCCTTTATCAATACTATAGATCAGATACAGCTATGAGACAGCCTTTACCAATACTATAGACCAGATACAGCTATGATACAGCCTTTATCAATACTATAGATCAGATACAGCTATGATACAGCCTTTACCAATACTATAGATCAGATACAGCCTTTACCAATACTATAGACCAGATACAGCCTTTATCAATACTATAGATCAGATACAGCCTTTATCAATACTATAGATCAGATACAGCCTTTATCAATACTATAGACCAGATACAGCCTTTATCAATACTATAGATCAGATACAGCCTTTATCAATACTATAGATCAGATACAGCTATGAGACAGCCTTTACCAATACTATAGACCAGATACAGCTATGATACAGCCTTTATCAATACTATAGATCAGATACAGCTATGAGACAGCCTTTATCAATACTATAGATCAGATACAGCTATGATACAGCCTTTATCAATACTATAGACCAGATACAGCCTTTACCAATACTATAGATCAGATACAGCCTTTATCAATACTATAGACCAGATACAGCCTTTACCAATACTATAGACCAGATACAGCTATGAGACAGCCTTTACCAATACTATAGACCAGATACAGCCTTTATCAATACTATAGATCAGATACAGCTATGAGACCAGCTACAGGTGGCAGATGGATGATGAGAAATCCGCCTGATTCATCTCCCTGTCTGGTTCCCACACTGTGTGAATAAAGACCAGCCTGATGTGGATCTACACTGAGCTGTGTCTGGTCTGTTCTGCCACGTTGTCTCCATGGCCTGAAGTCATTACTGTCTAATCATATTCAAATAGAGCCATTAGGTGTTTAGGGAGGCGTCTGGGCAGCCCATCCATATGCAGATGACCTGGGGGTCGGACTGGGACCAGAAATCGTCTCTGGCATTTCTAACAGACTGGCCCATTTTGTTTCTCAAGGATCTCAGAACAGCCCATTTCTTTTCACGAGGCCCGTTTCATTATTTGAGGCCCCATTACTAACTAGATAAATGTAAAAAAAAATGTTAGACAGGCCCACAGAGCTAAAAATGGACCAGCCCATCTGGCATTCGACCGAAAAACCAAATGGCTGGTCCGCCCCTGCCCCTCTCCCCTCAGTCCCGGGACCTGCTCCCTCTACTGCTGCTACTGTCCAGACCTCCTAGGTGACCCCTCCTATGTGACCCCTTCTAGGTGACCCCTCCTAGGTGACCCCCTCCTAGGTAATCAGGGCCTGTATTGATCAAATTAGATCAAATCAGAGTAGGAGTTGTGATATAGGATCGGTGTTGCAATTTAAATTATAATCAATAAAAATGATAGGGGAGCTGATCCTAAATCAGCGTTCCTATTCTGAGACGCTTAATGAATACAGGCCCTGGGGGCTTGTGGCCTCTGGACATGTTCTCCCTCCCCTATTACCTGGAAGAGACAGACGGTCCTCTATGGGCAGACTGCCCTGATGGGTCCTGATGTCTACTGTTGTCCTGATGGGTTCTGTTCTCCTGATGGCTCCTGGTGGGTTCTGTTCTCATGTTGGCTTCTATTCTCCTGTTGGCTTCTGTTCTCCTGATAGGTTCTGTTCTCCTGTTAGCTCCTGATGGCTTCTGTTCTCCTGATGGCTTCTGTTCTCTTGATGGCTTCTGTTATCCTGATGGCTTCTGTTCTCCTGTTGGCTTCTGTTCTCCTGTTGGCTTCTGTTCTCCTGTTGGCTTCTGTTCTCCTGTTGGCTTCTGTTCTCTTGATGGCTTCTGTTATCCGATGGCTTCTGTTCTCCTGTTGGCTTCTGTTCTCCTGTTGGCTCCTGATGGGTTCTGTTCTCCTGATGGGTTCTGTTCTCCTGATGGGTTCTGTTCTCCTGATGGGTTCTGTTCTGCTGTTGGGTTCTGTTCTCCGGTTGGCTCCTGATGGCTTCTGTTCTCCTGCTGGGTTCTGTTCTCCTGATGGGTTCTGTTCTCCTGATGGGTTCTGTTCTCCTGATGGGTTCTGTTCTCCTGATGGGTTCTGTTCTACTGATGGGTTCTGTTCTCCTGGTGGGTTCTGTTTTCCTGTTGGCTTCTGTCCTCCTGTTGGACACTGTTCTACTGATGGGTTCTGTTCTCCTGGTGGGTTCTGTTTTCCTGTTGGCTTCTGTCCTCCTGTTGGACACTGTTCTACTGATGGGTTCTGTTCTTCCCCCCCTTTTGTGTCTTAAGTGCTGGCTACTAGTGATATTAGCATAGTGGTAAGATAGTAGATAGTGAGACAGAAACACCTCCCTTTATAGTTCTATAATGGAGCCAGAGGAATGGTAAAGGACCAGGGTATTGAAAGGGATAATTAGGTCATTATAGAGGGAGAGGCAGAGATATCTGAAGGAGGGCTGACATGACCCAGGGAGGTGGAGGGGCAGATTCTGTTACTATATAATAGATGTCTGTCAGTGGGAGGGGGGGGTGGGGGGGGCAGATTCTGTTACTATATAATAGATGTCAGTCAGTGGGAGGGGGGGGCAGATTCTGTTACTATATAATAGATGTCTGTCAGTGGGAAGGGGGGGGGGGCAGATTCTGTTACTATATAATAGATGTCTGTCAGTGGGAGGGGGGGGCAGATTCTGTTACTATATAATAGATGTCTGTCAGAGGGATGGGGGGGGCACATTCTGTTACTATATAATTGATGTCTGTCAGTGGGAGGGGGGGGGCAGATTCTGTTACTATATAATAGATGTCTGTCAGTGGGAGGGGGGGGGGGGGCAGATTCTGTTACTATATAATAGATCTGTCAGTGGGAGGGGGGGGGGGCAGATTCTGTTACTATATAATAGATGTCAGTCAGTGGGAGGGGGGGGGGGCAGATTCTGTTACTATATAATAGATGTCAGTCAGTGGGAGGGGGGGCAGATTCTGTTACTAAATAATAGATGTCAGTCAGTGGGAGGGGGGGCAGATTCTGTTACTATATAATAGATGTCTGTCAGTGGGTGGGGGGGCAGATTCTGTTACTATATAATAGATGTCTGTCAGTGGGAGGGGGGGGCAGATTCTGTTACTATATAATAGATGTCTGTCAGCGGGAGGTGGGGGCAGATTCTGTTACTATATAATTGATTTCTGTCAGTGGGAGGGGGGGGCAGATTATGTTACTATATAATAGATGTCTGTCAGTGGGAGGGGGGGGCAGATTCTGTTACTATATAATAGATATCTGTCAGTGGGAGGGGGGGGGCAGATTCTGTTACTATATAATAGATGTCTGTCAGTGGGAGGGGGGGGGTGCAGATTCTGTTACTATATAATAGATGTCTGTCAGTGGGAGGGGGGGGGGCAGATTCTGTTACTATATAATAGATGTCTGTCAGTGGGAGGGGGGGGCAGATTCTGTTACTATATAATAGATGTCTGTCAGTGGGAGGGGGGGGGCAGATTCTGTTACTATATAATAGATGTCTGTCAGTGGGAGGGGGGGGGCAGATTCTGTTACTATATAATAGATGTCTGTCAGTGGGAGGGGGGGGGCAGATTCTGTTACTACATAATTGATGTCTGTCAGTGGGAGGGGGGGGGGGGGGGCTGCTTTGTTAGGTGTACATATTATGATAAAATACACAATTAAATGAGACATGTATTTTCTGAATGCCGGCATGAATATAAATACTGAAATTAAACAAGACTTATTCAGATATATTCAGTAGGTTTTCAGTTTTCGTTTCCTCCACGTCATTCTAGAATCATGTCCTCGTGTTCTGTGGTTCCTGAGCACCGGCGACAAGAGTTCTAAAGCCTGTCGATGCTGAGAGAACGGCAGGGGTTGGATTAACGACATCACTTCCTCTTTCACATCCCTCCCTCCCTCCGTCCCACGTTACTACCACCAGCCAGGACAGCAGAGCAGTGACAACAAACCTAACAGGCAAGATGTCCGAGAGGGACTAACCCAAGATATCAACACCCTGCTTACAACATCTCCTAAGGACCACATCTACAGTTCTGTTGAATCCATTTATCAAACTGGGTTTTCTCACTTAACGGTAATACTCTCTTCACACGATATCATAGGTATTTATTAAATAAATCCCCCGTGCCAAACCTTAGACGACGTAACAGATTTAAGATTATAGTAACGAAGGTGTTGATGGTTTACCATAAAATCCTACATATCATCTCTGTTGTAGTTGGAGATGTTCTCAAAAGTGTTTTTTGGGGGGTCTCAGGTTTAGGTAACTATGCTGGATACGACCCTCCACTTTAGGAACAGCTGAGAACGTGTCCTGTCTCTGTCTGTCCTCTCTTCTGTCTACCTGTTGGTCTCTGTCTCTCCTCTCTTCTGTCTTCGTGTTGGTCTCTGTCTGTCCTCTCTTCTGTCTAACATGTTGGTCTCTGTCTGTCCTCTCTTCTGTCTACATGTTGGTCTCTGTCTGTCCTCTCTTCTGTCTAACATGTTGGTCTCTGTCTGTCCTCTCTTCTGTCTAACATGTTGGTCTCTGTCTGTCCTCTCTTCTGTCTACATGTTGGTCTCTGTCTGTCCTCTCTTCTGTCTACATGTTGGTCTCTGTCTGTCCTCTCTTCTGTCTACCTGTTGGTCTCTGTCTCTCCTCTCTTCTGTCTTCGTGTTGGTCTCTGTCTGTCCTCTCTTCTGTCTAACATGTTGGTCTCTGTCTGTCCTCTCTTCTGTCTACATGTTGGTCTCTGTCTGTCCTCTCTTCATGTTGGTCTCTGTCTCTCCTCTCTTCTGTCTACCTGTTGGTCTCTGTCCTCTCTTCTGTCTAGCATGTTGGTCTCTGTCTGTCCTCTCTTCTGTCTACCTGTTGGTCTCTGTTCTCCTCTCTTCTGTCTAACATGTTGGTCTCTGTCTGTCCTCTCTTCTGTCTACATGTTGGTCTCTGTCTGTCCTCTCTTCATGTTGGTCTCTGTCTCTCCTCTCTTCTGTCTACATGTTGGTCTCTGTCCTCTCTTCTGTCTACATGTTGGTCTCTGTCCTCTCTTCTGTCTAACATGTTGGTCTCTGTCTGTCCTCTCTTCTGTCTACATGTTGGTCTCTGTCTGTCCTCTCTTCTGTCTAACATGTTGGTCTCTGTCTGTCCTCTCTTCATGTTGGTCTCTGTCTGTCCTCTCCTCTGTCTAACATGTTGGTCTCTGTCTCTTCTGTCTCCGTGTTAATCAACACTACCATCCTCACAGCCATGATTCATTCCATAATGGCCACTAGACCAGAGGCTTTTCAGAGGCTAAACACAGTGCTTG
Organism: Oncorhynchus mykiss; assembly: GCF_057628025.1. NCBI lineage: Eukaryota > Metazoa > Chordata > Actinopteri > Salmoniformes > Salmonidae > Oncorhynchus > Oncorhynchus mykiss. The sequence continues at coordinate 1,137,232 of NW_028322102.1, forward strand.
TCCCTCTTGTTGTTTTAATTGTCCTTTTGTGAATCACACATCATCTGATCTGGGGGCTTATAAGGACATATTCTCCCTTCAATCAGGAATAAAAAAGGGGCCTCTGTCAAGTGGGGGCATGTCAGCGCACCTCTGAATATGATGTAGGCTCTCTCTCTCTCTGTGCTGCTGTCATCATCGTTGGTTCAGTGTAGAAGCGTGTTTAAACTACAGACAGCCTCGCTGATGTCATAGGACAGGAATGCAGTCACATGACACACAGATTGTGAGTGAGATGAAATGATGCCCTTGTTTTTTTTGTTTTTTTTACCACAGACAGCAACCCATGGGTGTTCCAAATGTCACCCTATTCGATAAATAGTGCACTGTGTACTTCCGGTTAAAAGAAGTGCACTATATAGGGAAAAGAGTGTCATTTGGGACACAGACCCTACCTAAGAACAAGCAACAGAACAGGAAGTCATTTTTTTATTAAAAAAGTAAATATATTTTAAACATAACAGGTAAAAACTCAGTGACTTTTGATTCAGATCTAATTGGGAGAGACAGAGAGAGAGAGAGAGAGAGAGAGAGAGAGAGGTGTCGTCCTTTGGTTTAATGACTGTGTAATTACTGACATGAAGGGGATGATCACCCAGCCGTATCAAAGCATTACAATCTCCCAGCAGGTAAAAAAATGTCTAGTGGTTTTAAAGAAGAGAAGAGTGAGGCCTATCTTCTCGTCTATCCCCTCCTCCTTTAAATTGGTAGCAGCTGCCTCAGAAGAGGAGCCGGGGCCTTGAAGTGCAGGGCAGGATTACTGAAGAACACAAAAGGAGTGTTTTGGAGGAGGAGGGAGGGGGGGGGTTATGCCTGTCCCCCTTTTTTTTTGAAAGGGGATCATTTAGAGCCTTCAGCCGTAGATCATCTCTGGCTTACATCGTCTGAGCTGGGGCTGGGGCTAAATGTGGCTGGCTGGGGGGAATCTGGATCGGGATGGGGCCATTATCCTGTAGATCTCTGCGAGGGGTGTGTTTGATGGTGAGAGTGGGGGGGGGTGTGGGGGTCTATTCCTCCAGAGACATCCAGCCAGGGCCTTGGTCCGTCTGACTCCCCTTTTCTGAATGCCTATCTATTGGTATGCAGCATCTCACAATAATAAGTGGAGTAGGGGACGAGGGGATGAGGGGACGAGGGGATGAGGGGAGAGGAGAGAGGAGAGGTCCTCCTTCTCCTATTGGGTAGTCGGAGTCCAAGGGGGGTGGAGGCAGAATAAGGGAGGGGATGAGGGGAGGCCCTCCTCCAATTACTGGGCAGTCATTAGAGTCCTGGGGGGGGGGGGGTGGAGGGGAGGCCCTCCTCCTATTATTGGGCAGTCATTAGAGTCCGGGGGGGGGTGGAGGGGAGGCCCTCCTTCAATTATTGAGCGGTCATTAGAGTCCGGGGGGGTGGAGGGGAGGCCCTCCTTCAATTATTGAGCAGTCATTAGAGTCCGGGGGGGTGGAGGGGAGGCCCTCCTCCAATTATTGGGCAGTCATTAGAGTCCTGGGGGGGTGGAAGGGAGGCCCTCCTTCAATTATTGGGCAGTCATTAGAGTCCTGGGGGGGTGGAAGGGATTGAATCGAGCACTTAAGATACAGTGAGTGTACAAAACATTATGAACACCTTCCTAATATTGACTTGCACCCCCCTTTGCCCCTTAGAACAGCCTCAATTCGTCCCGACGAATTGCCGAATTGGACTCTCCAATGCCGAATTGGACTCTACAACGTGTCTAAAGTGTTCCACAGTGATGCTGGCCCATGTTAACTCCAATGCTTCACACAGTTGTGTGAAGTTGGCTGGATGTCCTTTGGGTGGGGGACCATTCTTGATACAAATCAAATCAAATCAAATGTATTTATAAAGCCCTTCGTACATCAGCTGATATCTCAAAGTGCTGTACAGAAACACAGCCTAAAACCCCAAACAGCAAGCAATGCAGGTGTAGAAGCACGGAGATTAGAAACCTAGAGAGTAACCAGGCTCTGAGGGGTGGCCAGTCCTCTTCTGGCTGTGCCGGGTGGAGATTAGAAACCTAGAGAGGAACCAGGCTCTGAGGGGTGTGCCAGTCCTCTTCTGGCTGTGCCGGGTGGAGATTAGAAACCTAGAGAGGAACCAGGCTCTGAGGGGTGGCCAGTCCTCTTCTGGCTGTGCATGGTGGAGATTAGAAACCTAGAGAGGAACCAGGCTCTGAGGGGTGGCCAGTCCTCTTCTTCTGGCTGTGCCCGGGTGGAGATTAGAAACCTAGAGAGGAACCAGGCTCTGAGGGGTGGGCCAGTCCTCTTCTGGCTGTGCCGGGTGGAGATTAGAAACCTAGAGAGGAACCAGGCTCTGAGGGGTGGCCAGTCCTCTTCTGGCTGTGCCAGGTGGAGATTAGAAACCTAGAGAGGAACCAGGCTCTGAGGGGTGGCCAGTCCTCTTCTTCTGGCTGTGCCCGGGTGGAGATTAGAAACCTAGAGAGGAACCAGGCTCTGAGGGGTGACTGGTGGAGATCAATAGAAAATGGCCAAGATGTTCAAGCGTTCATAGATGACCAGCAGGGTTAAATAATAATAATCACAGTGGTTGTCGAGGGTGCAAAAGGTCACCACACAGGGATCTGTTGAGCGTCAAAAACCCAGCAGTGTTACAGGAGTGACAACAGGTGGGTCTGGTCAGGAGTGACAACAGGTGGGTCTGGGTAGGAGTGACAACAGGTGGGTCTGGGTAGGAGTGACAACAGGTGGGTCTGGTCAGGAGTGACAACAGGTGGGTCTGGGTAGGAGTGACAACAGGTGGGTCTAGTCAGGAGTGACAACAGGTGGGTCTAGTCAGGAGTGACAACAGGTGGGTCTAGTCAGGAGTGACAACAGGTGGGTCTAGTCAGGAGTGACAACAGGCGGGTCTAGTCAGGAGTGACAACAGGTGGTTCTAGTCAGGAGTGACAACAGGTGGGTCTAGTCAGGAGTGACAACAGGCGGGTCTAGTCAGGAGTGACAACAGGTGGGTCTAGTCAGGAGTGACAACAGGTGGGTCTAGTCAGGAGTGACAACAGGTGGGTCTAGTCAGGAGTGACAACAGGTGGGTCTAGTCAGGAGTGACAACAGGTGGGTCTAGTCAGGAGTGACAACAGGCGGGTCTAGTCAGGAGTGACAACAGGTGGGTCTGGGTAGAAGTGACAACAGGTGGGTCTAGTCAGGAGTGACAACAGGGGGGTCTAGTCAGGAGTGACAACAGGCGGGTCTAGTCAGGAGTGACAACAGGTGGGTCTAGTCAGGAGTGACAACAGGTGGGTCTAGTCAGGAGTGACAACAGGTGGGTCTAGTCAGGAGTGACAACAGGCGGGTCTAGTCAGGAGTGACAACAGGTGGGTCTAGTCAGGAGTGACAACAGGCGGGTCTAGTCAGGAGTGACAACAGGCGGGTCTAGTCAGGAGTGACAACAGGTGGGTCTGGGTAGGAGTGACAACAGGTGGGTCTAGTCAGGAGTGACAACAGGTGGGTCTAGTCAGGAGTGACAACAGGTGGGTCTAGTCAGGAGTGACAACAGGTGGGTCTAGTCAGGAGTGACAACAGGTGGGTCTGGGTAGGAGTGACAACAGGTGGGTCTGGGTAGGAGTGACAACAGGCGGGTCTGATGATTTTGATTTTACGATCACTTTTTTTATGATTTTATGATTTTGTGCCACTGGCCCGCACACAACTGTATCCACGGTGGTCTAATGAAAGAAAATCCATAAATATAGTTGTTGAGTGGATTATCCCTTTAAGTGTGTGTTCTTGCTGCACAGTGAAATGAAGTCCATGGGCTCATCTTACCTGGTGTCAACATTACAGGCTGGTGAAGGTGGTGTAATTGTTTGTGGAATGTTTTCCTGGCACACGTTAGGCTTCTTGATACCAATTGAGCAACATTTCCACACCCCAAACAATTCAGGCTGTTCTGGAGGCAAAGGAGTGTCTGACCGAGTACAAGATGGCCACTGAATGTATATCTGAATGTATGCATACATTTAAGATAAACAATATTCCACACCCCCATTCCATGATTTAAATTTTGACCTACCAACACCATCACCCACTTATCCCAAGGCCACTCAACGTACCCTGTCCCGTTGCTCAACTTACCTCACACCTTTTTTGACCACCTACAGTATGTTTTCAAGACTTCATTTTTTAAAAACCTTTATTTAACTAGGCAAGTCACTTAAGAACAAATGAATACCTTCAATGACAGCTGGGCCAATTGTGCACCGTACTATGGGACTCCCAATCACGGCCTTGATGCGATACAGCCTGGATTCGAGCCAGGGACTGTAGTGACACCTACTAGCACTGACATGCAATGCCTTAGACCGCTGCGCCACTCGGGAAGCCCAACACCAACACTCTTATGTTTACATGAATTCTGATCACGTCCAGAGATACACAACATCCTGAAATACGTGTAGATACATTTGTCAGAAAGAATCGTGTATTTCCCTTGACGTAGTGATGCCGAATGTAAAAAAATATAAAAATAAATTGTCTCAACTTAACCCATTCCTCCCCAAACCTTACCACTCCCTAACATGCTATGATTTCTCCACACGAAGCTCTCCTCTGTTAAAACTCCCAGGGTGTTATGCCAAAAGTCATGGATAAAGAATGATCTACTGTGAGCTCCATCATGTGGGAACAAAGATATAAAACATCTCTCTTTTTATTTTTCCTTTTCTATACCACTTGTCAAAATATATTCCATGTGAAGATGACAGTAGGGATTCATGACATTGTTGTGGGGATGTGGGGATATGGGTTGTCTTCCCCCCCCCCCCCCCACCCCCCAGACAGAGAAGAAGAGACAAGGCCTAACAGTGGATTTACCGAGGATCGTTCTAGTCGGTTAATCCCAGTACCTCTTTCAGTCTTTTCTTTTCAGACAGTGCGTTTGTCAACGTGGCAAGCAGAGAACGTTATCAAGTGAGACTCCTTCCTGGCTCTTTCCTTCGACCAGGACAGAGAAATATTTACTCTTCATGTCTTGGTCTGTACATTGTTTCAGATTGATAGTTCCAGATAGAGATGTTCATTTGATAGGCCTCTTGGACACTCCTACACTTTCTAACAATTATTAAATGTAGTATTTATGAAGTAGAAAAATACTAAAAGAACTAGATCGGGTAAATACTGGATCTATACTATACATTTCTAGAACTAGATCGGGTAAATACTGGATCTATACTATACATTTCTAGAACTAGATCGGGTAAATACTGGATCTATACTATACATTTCTAGAACTAGATCGGGTAAATACTGGATCTATACTATGCATTTCTAGAACTAGATCGGGTAAATTCTGAATCTATACTATGCATTGACAGAACTAGATCGGGTTAATACTGGATCTATACTATACATTTCTAGAACTAGATTGGGTAAATACTGGATCTATACTATGCATTGACAGAACTAGATCGGGTAAATACTGGATCTATACTATGCATTGACAGAACTAGATCGGGTAAATACTGGATCTATACTATACATTTCTAGAACTAGATCGGTTAAATACTGGATCTATACTATACATTTCTAGAACTAGATCGGGTAAATACTGGATCTATACTATACATTTCTAGAACTAGATCGGGTAAATAATGGATCTATACTATACATTTCTAGAACTAGATCGGGTAAATAATGGATCTATACTATACATTTCTAGAACTAGATTGGGTAAATAATGGATCTATACTATACATTTCTAGAACTAGATCGGGTAAATACTGGATCTATACTATGCATTTCTAGAACTAGATCGGGTAAATTCTGAATCTATACTATGCATTGACAGAACTAGATCGGGTAAATACTGGATCTATACTATGCATTGACAGAACTAGATCGGGTAAATACTGGATCTATACTATACATTTCTAGAACTAGATCGGGTAAATAATGGATCTATACTATACATTTCTAGAACTAGATCGGGTAAATAATGGATCTATACTATGCATTGACAGAACTAGATCGGGTAAATACTGGATCTATACTATACATTTCTAGAACTAGATCGGGTACATACTGGATCTATACTATACATTTCTAGAACTAGATCGGGTAAATACTGGATCTATACTATACATTTCTAGAACTAGATTGGGTAAATACTGGATCTATACCATACATTTCTAGAACTAGATCGGGTAAATGCTGGATCTATACTATACATTTCTAGAACTAGATCGGGTAAATACTGGATCTATACTATACATTTCTAGAACTAGATCGGGTAAATACTGGATCTATACTATACATTTCTAGAACTAGATCGGGTAAATACTGGATCTATACTATACATTTCTAGAACTAGATCGGGTAAATACTGGATCTATACTATACATTTCTAGAACTAGATCGGGTAAATACTGGATCTATGCTATGCATTGGCAGAACTAGATCGGGTAAATACTGGATCTATACTATACATTTCTAGAACTAGATCGGGTAAATACTGGATCTATACTATACATTTCTAGAACTAGATCGGGTAAATACTGGATCTATACTATACTATACTACTGGAACTACATTTTACTGTACATGTGCATTTTCTCTGAGGTAGTTAAATCTGTTCAACAATGATTATTTCAATAACAATTTCTGTAAAGAATCGGTTTGATTCTTCCCACCACAATGATAGCTACATAAGAAATGGCTAAGATATTGGGAAACCTGTAACATACAGTAAAACCTATTAGGAAACCTGTAACATACAGTAAAACCTATTGAGAAACCCATAAAATACAGTAAAACCTACTGATAAACCTGTAAAATACAGTAAAACCTACTGATAAACCTGTAAAATACAGTAAAACCTACTGATAAACCTGTAAAATACAGTAAAACCTATTGGGAAACCTGTAAAATACAGTAAAACATATTGGGAAACCTGTAACATACAGTAAAACCTACTGAGAAACCCATAAAATACAGTAAAACCTACTGATAAACCTGCAAAATACAGTAAAACCTATTGAGAAACCCATAAAATACAGTAAAACCTACTGAGAAACCCATAAAATACAGTAAAACCCATAAAATACAGTAAAACCTACTGAGAAACCCATAAAATACAGTAAAACCTACTGAGAAACCCGTAAAATACAGTAAAACATATTGGGAAACCTGTAAAATACGTTAAAACTCTTGATAAACCTGTAAAATACAGTAAAACATGTTGGGAAACTTGTAAAATACAGTAAAACCTATTGGGAAACTTGTAAAATACAGTAAAACCTACTGAGAAACCCATAAAATGCAGTAAAACCTACTGAGAAACCCATAAAATACAGTAAAACATACTGTGAAACGTATAAAATACAGTAAAACCTACTGATAAACCTGTAAAATACAGGTAAACCTATTGAGAAACCTGTAAAATACAGGTAAAACTATTGAGAAACCTGTAAAATACAGGTAAACCTATTGAGAAACCTGTAAAATACAGGTAAACCTATTGAGAAACCTGTAAAATACAGGTAAAACTATTGAGAAACCTGTAAAATACAGGTAAACCTATTGAGAAACCTGTAAAATACAGTAGCCCCTTCACAGTCATGCAGTCTGCCGGGAGGGACAGTCCTATAATAACCCAGGAGTGTGACGGTGAGATGGGGCTTGGTTCTGTTTAAATCCATCCATACGTTGTGCTGCCTCCTCCCACCTCAGACCGGGGATCCCATGCAGTTATCAGACCAATACATTACTGTTTTATGAGCCCCCCAGTATGGAGGCTGATGGAAACCCTACCAGGTCATACCGATTGATAGGCATTCTCCTCGGCTATCAGATGTTCGCTTCGTCTTTCTAGAGTCACTGTGAAGACAAGCCTCTCAGCTCCACGGTCTAGGGCTGAGTCCCAAATGGCAACCTCTTCCCTGCATAGGAATATAAGCCCTGGTCAACAACAAAAAAAGTGCATAAAGTAGGGAATAGGGTTGTATTTGGGATACAACCTTAGGACATCTAGCTGCTCCCCCTAGCTACCCTGGGAGCTGTCATCGTGTTGTACGGTTAAATGTTTAACGGCCTCAAAAAAAAAAAAAAAGGATTGGGCTGTAGTATAAGATAATGTCCCGTAATTCCTACTGACTGCTACAAGCAGATGGTAGATATAAAGAGACAGGAATCATCCTCTCTCTGGTCCCCGATATTACGCTCTTCTCATAGGGGTCAGACGGGCCAGGAGATTCCCCTGAACATATCACTTTTCATATTACCCTTCACATTTGTCTGGGAATAAGTGTTATAACGGGGTCAAATGGTTAGTGCTGAGATTTAACTTGACACAGAATTAGATGTTTGAATTTACAACACCATACCAAGTCATTCATAAGCCCTTGGAAAACTGTAAAATACAGTAAAACCTATTGGGGAAACCTGTAAAATACAGTTCAACCTATTGGGGAAACCTGTAAAATACAGTTAAACCTATTGGGGAAACCTGTAAAATACAGTAAAACCTATTGGGAAACCTGTAAAATACAGTAAAACCTATTGGGAAACCTGTAAAATACAGTAAAACCTATTGGGAAACCTGTAAAATACAGTAAAACCTATTAAGAAACCTGTAAAATACAGTAAAACCTATTAAGAAACCTGTAAAATACAGTTCAACCTATTGGGGAAACCTGTAAAATACAGTAAAACCTATTAAGAAACCTGTAAAAAACAGTTAAACCTATTGGGGAAACCTGTAAAATACAGTAAAACCTATTGGGAAACCTGTAAAATACAGTAAAACCTATTGGGAAACCTGTACCAAGTAATTAATGAGCTCTTCCCATACATGTATGTTCTTAATGAACTTATCACCCAAACTTGTACTATCTTAAACTAAAAATCTAAAGCTGAAAATCATCCCACTTTTTTCTTTGCCTCCCCGAACCACAGCATCTGATCTGTAGATGGTGACAGGAAGACATAGCCTTGCTTTCCTGCCACTATCAGTTGACGGGATCTTGTAATGACTAGTGGGAGGAAAGAAGGGTTCACACCTTGCTGAGTAGAGGGAAACTTTATCCAACTGGATTCATCCATCCCTCCAACCCATGTCACTCACTGAGTGCCCCCCCACCCCCACTAATCCAGGCAGCTCCACCACCCAGCTCCACACAACTCCACTACCCAGTTCCAGTCAGCTCCACTACCCAGCTCCACGCAGCTCCACTACCCAGTTCCAGTCAGCTCCACTACCCAGTTCCAGTCAGCTCCACTACCCAGCCCCAGGCAACTCCACTACCCAGTTCCAGTCAGCTCCACTACCCAGTTCCAGGCAGCTCCACTACCCAGTTCCAGGCAGCTCCACTACACAGTTCCAGGCAGCTCCACTACCCAGCTCCAGGCAGCTCCACTACCCAGTTCCAGGCAGCTCCACTACCCAGTTCCAGGCAGCTCCACTACCCAGTTCCAGGCAGCTCCACTACCCAGTTCCAGGCAGCTCCACTACCCAGTTCCAGGCAGCTCCACTACCCAGCTCCAGTCAGCTCCACTACCCAGTTCCAGGCAGCTCCACTACCCAGTTCCACTACCCAGCTCCAGTCAGCTCCACTACCCAGCCCCAGGCAGCTCCACTACCAAGTTCCAGGCAGCTCCACTACCCAGTTCCAGGCAGCTCCACTACCCAGTTCCAGGAAGCTCCACTACCCAGCCCCAGGCTGATCCAAGCAGCTCCACTACCCAGTTCCAGGCAGCTCCACTACCCATCCCCAGGCAGCACCAGGCAGCTCCAGGCCCCAGGGCCCTGTGTGTCTCTCTGTCCCCTAATCAGAATGCAACATGATCTTCAGAAAGGAGGCTCATAATCTCCTAGCCGCAGGCTGACTGATTCTCTTAGAAAGGAGGCTCTCCTAACCGCAGGCTGACTGATTCTCTTAGAAAGGAGTCTCTCTTAGCAGCAGGCTGACTGATTCTCTCAGAAAGGAGGCTCTCCTAGCAGAAGGCTGACTGATTCTCCTCAGAAAGGAGGCTCTCCTAGCCGCAGGCTGACTGATTCTCTTAGAAAGGAGGCTCTCCTAGCTGCAGGCTGACTGATACTCTCAGAAAGGAGGCTCTCCTAGCCGCAGGCTGACTGATTCTCTTCAGAAAGGAGGCTCTCCTAGCTGCAGGCTGACTGATTCTCTTCAGAAAGGAGGCTCTCCTAGCAGCAGGCAGACTGATTCTCTTCAGAAAGGAGGCTCTCCTAACAGCAGGCTGACTGATTCTCTTCAGAAAGTAGGCTCTCCCAGCAGCAGGCAGACTGATTCTCTTCAGAAAGGAGGCTCTCCTAGCAGCAGGCTGACTGATTCTCTCAGAAAGGAGGCTCGCCTAACCGCAGGCTGACTGATTCTCTTCAGAAAGGAGGCTCATAATCAGGCTGACTGATTCTCTTCAGAAAGGAGGCTCTCCTAGCAGCAGGCTGACTGATTCTCTTCAGAAATGAGGCTCATAATCAGGCTGACTGATTCTCTTCAGAAAGGAGGCTCTCTAGTAGCAGAAGGCTGACTGATTCTCTCAGAAAGGAGGCTCTCCGAGCCGCAGGCTAACTGCTTCTCTTCAGAAAGGAGGCTCATAATCAGGCTGACTGATTCTCTTCTGAAAGGAGGCTCTCTCCTAGCCGCAGGCTGACTGTTTCTCTTCAGAAAGGAGGCTCATAATCAGGCTGACTGATTCTCTTCAGAAAGGAGGCTCTCTAGTAGCAGAAGGCTGACTGATTCTCTCAGAAAGGAGGCTCTCCTAGCCGCAGGCAGACTGATTCTCCTCAGAAATGAGGCTCATAATCAGGCTGACTGATTCTCTTCAGAATGGAGGCTCTCCTAGCAGCAGGCTGACTGATTCTCTCAGAAAGGAGGCTCTCCTAGCCGCAGGCTAACTGCTTCTCTTCAGAAAGGAGGCTCATAATCAGGCTGACTGATTCTCTTCTGAAAGGAGGCTCTCTCCTAGCCGCAGGCTGACTGTTTCTCTTCAGAAAGGAGGCTCATAATCAGGCTGACTGATTCTCTTCAGAAAGGAGGCTCTCTAGTAGCAGAAGGCTGACTGATTCTCTCAGAAAGGAGGCTCTCCTAGCCGCAGGCTGACTGATTCTCTTCAGATAGGAGGCTCTCCTAGCAGCAGGCAGACTGATTCTCCTCAGAAAGGAGGCTCATAATCAGGCTGACTGATTCTCTTCAGAGAGGAGGCTCTCGTAACCCCAGGCTGACTGATTATCCTCTCTACCTGCCCACTACTGGTGTATAATTTTATTTGATCACTCTGTGGGTGCAGAGAATGTTCTTGTCATGCAGTAAAATTCTGTAGAGACTCATGATTGACATAAATTCACTGAAAACCTGCTGTTCTCTCACTAGATCTCTCACCTAATCTACAGTTTTCCCTACTAGCATATCAACACTCATTTACAGTAAGAAAATATCAATTATTTCAATGGTTAAATTAAGATTCTACATATGTATATCACACTGACAAATCACGTTAACTTGTTATCAGTAGTTTACCTGGTAGCAGGTCTATAATGTTATATCAGTACCAGGTCTATAATGTTACATCAGTACCAGGTATATAATGTGTTATCAGTACCAGGTATATAATGTTATATCAGTACCAGGTCTATAATGTTATATCAGTACCAGGTCTATAATGTTATATCAGTACCAGGTCTATAATGTTATATCAGTACCAGGTATATAATGTTATATCAGTACCAGGTATATAATGTTATATCAGTACCAGGTATATAATGTTATATCAGTACCAGGTATATAATGTTATATCAGTACCAGGTCTATAATGTTATATCAGTACCAGGTCTATAATGTTACATCAGTACCAGGTATATAATGTGTTATCAGTACCAGGTATATAATGTTATATCAGTACCAGGTCTATAATGTTATATCAGTACCAGGTCTATAATGTTATATCAGTACCAGGTCTATAATGTTATATCAGTACCAGGTCTATAATGTTATATCAGTACCAGGTATATAATGTTATATCAGTACCAGGTATATAATGTTATATCAGTACCAGGTATATAATGTTATATCAGTACCAGGTATATAATGTTATATCAGTACCAGGTCTATAATGTTATATCAGTACCAGGTCTATAATGTTATATCAGTACCAGGTCTATAATGTTATATCAGTACCAGGTCTATAATGTTATATCAGTAGCAGGTCTATAATGTTTTATCAGTACCAGGTCTATAATGTTATATCAGTACCAGGTCTATAATGTTTTATCAGTACCAGGTCTATAATGTTTTATCAGTACCAGGTATATAATGTTACATCAGTACCAGGTCTATAATGTTATATCAGTAGTTTACCTGGTAGCAGGTCTATAATGTTATATCAGTACCAGGTCTATAATGTTATATCAGTACCAGGTCTATAATGTTATATCAGTAGTTTACCTGGTAGCAGGTCTATAATGTTATATCAGTACCAGGTATATAATGTTATATCAGTACCAGGTCTATAATGTTATATCAGTAGTTTACCTGGTAGCAGGTCTATAATGTTATATCAGTACCAGGTCTATAATGTTATATCAGTAGTTTACCTGGTAGCAGGTCTATAATGTTATATCAGTACCAGGTCTATAATGTTATATCAGTACCAGGTCTATAATGTTATATCAGTAGTTTACCTGGTAGCAGGTCTATAATGTTATATCAGTACCAGGTATATAATGTTATATCAGTAGCAGGTCTATAATGTTATATCAGTAGCAGGTCTATAATGTTATATCAGTACCAGGTCTATAATGTTATATCAGTACCAGGTATATAATGTTATATCAGTACCAGGTCTATAATGTTATATCAGTACCAGGTCTATAATGTTATATCAGTACCAGGTCTATAATGTTATATCAGTACCAGGTCTATAATGTTATATCAGTACCAGGTCTATAATGTTATATCAGTACCAGGTATATAATGTTTTATCAGTAGTTTACTTGGTACCAGGTCTATAATGTTACATCAGTACCAGGTATTTAATGTTATATCAGTACCAGGTATATAATGTTATATCAGTAGCAGGTCTATAATGTTATATCAGTACCAGGTCTATAATGTTATATCAGTAGCAGGTCTATAATGTTATATCAGTACCAGGTCTATAATGTTATATCAGTAGCAGGTCTATAATGTTATATCAGTACCAGGTCTATAATGTTATATCAGTACCAGGTCTATAATGTTATATCAGTACCAGGTATATAATGTTATATCAGTACCAGGTCTATAATGTTATATCAGTAGTTTACTTGGTACCAGGTCTATAATGTTTTATCAGTACCAGGTCTATAATGTTATATCAGTACCAGGTCTATAATGTTATATCAGTATCAGGTCTATAATGTTATATCAGTAGTTTACTTGGTACCAGGTCTATAATGTTATATCAGTACCAGGTCTATAATGTTATATCAGTAGTTTACTTAGTACCAGGTCTATAATGTTTTATCAGTAGTTTACTTGGTACCAGGTCTATAATGTTTTATCAGTACCAGGTCTATAATGTTATATCAGTACCAGGTCTATAATGTTATATCAGTATCAGGTCTATAATGTTATATCAGTAGTTTACTTGGTACCAGGTCTATAATGATATATCAGTACCAGGTCTATAATGTTATATCAGTACCAGGTCTATAATGTTATATCAGTACCAGGTCTATAATGTTATATCAGTACCAGGTCTATAATGTTATATCAGTAGTTTACCTGGTAGCAGGTCTATAATGTTTTATCAGTACCAGGTCTATAATGTTATATCAGTACCAGGTCTATAATGTTTTATCAGCAGTTTACTTGGTACCAGGTCTATAATGTTTTATCAGTACCAGGTCTATAATGTTTTATCAGTACCAGGTCTATATTGTTATATCAGTAGTTTACCTGGTAGCAGGTCTATAATGTTATATCAGTACCAGGTCTATAGTGTTATATCAGTACCAGGTCTATAATGTTATATCAGTACCAGGTCTATAGTGTTATATCAGTACCAGGTCTATAATGTTATATCAGTACCAGGTCTATAATGTTATATCAGTACCAAGTCTATAATGTTATATCAGTACCAGGTCTATAATGTTTTATCAGTACCAGGTCTATAGTGTTATATCAGTACCAGGTCTATAATGTTTTATCAGTACCAGGTCTATAATGTTATATCAGTACCAGGTCTATAGTGTTATATCAGTACCAGGTCTATAATGTTTTATCAGTACCAGGTCTATAGTGTTATATCAGTACCAGGTCTATAATGTTTTATCAGTACCAGGTCTATAATGTTTTATCAGTACCAGGTCTATAGTGTTATATCAGTACCAGGTCTATAATGTTTTATCAGTACCAGGTCTATAATGTTTTATCAGTACCAGGTCTATAATGTTTTATCAGTACCAGGTCTATAGTGTTATATCAGTACCAGGTCTATAATGTTATATCAGTACCAGGTCTATAATGTTATATCAGTACCAGGTCTATAATGTGTTATCAGTACCAGGTCTATAATGTTATATCAGTACCAGGTCTATAATGTTATATCAGTACCAGGTCTATAATGTGTTATCAGTACCAGGTCTATAATGTTATATCAGTACCAGGTCTATAATGTTATATCAGTACCAGGTCTATAATGTTATATCAGTACCAGGTCTATAATGTTATATCAGTAGCAGGTCTATAATGTTTTATCAGTACCAGGTCTATAATGTTATATCAGTAGCAGGTCTATAATGTTATATCAGTACCAGGTCTATAATGTTATATCAGTACCAGGTCTATAATGTTTTATCAGTACCAGGTCTATAATGTTATATCAGTACCAGGTCTATAATGTTATATCAGTAGCAGGTCTATAATGTTATATCAGTACCAGGTCTATAATGTTATATCAGTACCAGGTCTATAATGTTATATCAGTACCAGGTCTATAATGTTATATCAGTACCAGGTCTATAATGTTATATCAGTACCAGGTCTATAATGTTATATCAGTAGCAGGTCTATAATGTTATATCAGTACCAGGTCTATAATGTTATATCAGTACCAGGTCTATAATGTTATATCAGTACCAGGTCTATAATGTTATATCAGTACCAGGTCTATAATGTTATATCAGTACCAGGTCTATAATGTTATATCAGTACCAGGTCTATAATGTTATATCAGTACCAGGTCTATAATGTTATATCAGTACCAGGTCTATAATGTTTTATCAGTACCAGGTATATAATGTTATATCATTACCAGGTCTATAATGTTATATCATTACCAGGTCTATAATGTTATATCAGTACCAGGTCTATAATGTTATATCAGTACCAGGTCTATAATGTTTTATCAGTACCAGGTCTATAATGTTATATCAGTACCAGGTCTATAATGTTATATCAGTACCAGGTATATAATGTTATATCAGTACCAGGTCTATAATGTTTTATCAGTACCAGGTCTATAATGTTTTATCAGTACCAGGTCTATAATGTTATATCAGTACCAGGTCTATAATGTTTTATCAGTACCAGGTCTATAATGTTTTATCAGTACCAGGTCTATAATGTTATATCAGTACCAGGTCTATAATGTTATATCAGTACCAGGTCTATAATGTTTTATCAGTACCAGGTCTATAATGTTATATCAGTACCAGGTCTATAATGTTTTATCAGTACCAGGTCTATAATGTTTTATCAGTACCAGGTCTATAATGTTATATCAGTACCAGGTCTATAATGTTTTATCAGTACCAGGTCTATAATGTTTTATCAGTACCAGGTCTATAATGTTATATCAGTACCAGGTCTATAATGTTATATCAGTACCAGGTCTATAATGTTATATCAGTACCAGGTCTATAATGTTATATCAGTACCAGGTCTATAATGTTTTATCAGTACCAGGTCTATAATGTTATATCAGTACCAGGTCTATAATGTTATATCAGTACCAGGTCTATAATGTTATATCAGTACCAGGTCTATAATGTTATATCAGTACCAGGTCTATAATGTTATATCAGTACCAGGTCTATAATGTTATATCAGTAGCAGGTCTATAATGTTATATCAGTACCAGGTCTATAATGTTATATCAGTACCAGGTCTATAATGTTTTATCAGTACCAGGTCTATAATGTTATATCAGTACCAGGTCTATAATGTTATATCAGTACCAGGTCTATAATGTTATATCAGTACCAGGTCTATAATGTTTTATCAGTACCAGGTCTATAATGTTATATCAGTACCAGGTCTATAATGTTATATCAGTACCAGGTCTATAGTGTTATATCAGTACCAGGTCTATAGTGTTTTTCTGTAGTATTTTGACCAAATACATTGTCGTCCACCTCTTTCCCCTCCAACCCAACCTGATAACCTTATATCTGGGCAGAGGAAAGGACAGCTGATCTCTGGTTCTCTCTAAAGACCTAGTGTTTGAGGAAGTAACGCTTCCCTAAACCTGCTGACAAACATTCCCCAGCCACACACACACAGCCTGGTTTCTGGACCTTCTGCCATATCACATGACCAGCTTAAAAAAACGGATACTTCCTGTCCTGTCCATCTAGAGGAGAAATTGACGGGATTAAAGATTTAAAATAATCCCATCCCAAACCTGGGTCAAACGCCACCATCCAATTATGAGGCTCCCTGCCTTTTGAAGGTGACGCAGTTGATCCTGAAACCCCTCATTATGGTTTTATATTAGCCCACTGGGCTTGGGGCTTCTATGGGGACCAGGGCCGGGTTTGGGGGATCTATGCGGACCAGGGCCGGGTTTGGGGCTTCTATGGGGACCAGGGCCGGGTTTGGGGCTTCTATGGGGACCAGGGTTGGGCTTGGGGCTTCTATGGGGATCAGGGTTGGGTTTGGGGCTTCTATGGGGACCAGGGCCGGGTTTGGGGCTTCTATGGGGACCAGGGTTGTGTTTGGGGCTTCTATGGGGACCAGGGTTGGGGTTGGGGCTTCTATGGGGACCAGGGTTGGGGTTGGGGCTTCTATGGGGATCAGGGTTGGGTTTGGGGCTTCTATGGGGACCAGGGTTGGGGTTGGGGCTTCTATGGGGACCAGGGTTTGGTTTGGGGCTTCTATGGGGACCAGGGCCGGGTTTGGGGCTTCTATGGGACCAGGGTTGGGTTTGGGGCTTCTATGGGGACCAGGGTTGGGCTTGGGGCTTCTATGGGGACCAGGGTTGGGTTTGGGGCTTCTATGGGGACCAGGGTTGGGCTTGGGGCTTCTATGGGGACCAGGGTTGGGCTTGGGGCTTCTATGGGGATCAGGGTTGGGCTTGGGGCTTCTATGGGACCAGGGTTCGGTTTGGGGCTTCTATGGGACCAGGGTTGGGTTTGAGGACACTGGGCTTGGGGCTTCTATGGAGACCAGGGTTGGGTTTGAGGACACTGGGCTTGGGGCTTCTATGGGGACCAGGGTTGTGTTTGGGGCTTCTATGGGGACCAGGGTTAGGCTATCGAGATTGGGGCCACCCTACCTGAGACGCTCCCACCATGGCCTGGGCCGATCCCTAGCCCTGGGGGTATGGAGGCCAGGTCGGGGAGAAGGCATCAGGTATGGGAGGCCCACCAGGTTGCCAGGTGACTGATATTCAATAAGGGCCCGGCCAGGTGAAATTCCCCTCAGGCAGAGGGTAGTGGAGCGTATCAGGACGGAGACGTGAGATGGAGACGGTAGATCTCTGATAATTGACTAGATGGAAAACTACCGACTACCACTTCATGGAAGTGTAGCAGGGGCACATGTTATGAATGGGAGTGTGAAATGCTATCTGTATTTGCACGATTGTGGGACATCTTTGTAAAAAAAAAATTGTTTTAAATAAATGATGAGAATTTGAAAAAAAAATGTGATATTTTTTAGAGTAGCCAAGAATATGTATTTTAGCTGACATGTCGGTCCTCATAACGTGAAAGAAGATCAAATAAATGTCCACTGGTCCCCGAGAAGGGCAGGTCTCAGTCTGGTTTAGAGGAATAATTGACTTATTGTCATGTTCATTTGTTTGTGTATTTACTCCTGAATGTGTCAAGTCAAACCTGGACTTAAAGTGTGAATAGAACAGAGCGCCAGTGGGTGGGCAGGGAGTTTTAATGGCAGAGCATAGGCCTACCAATAGACACATACATAAAATAGGTTCTACAATGAGTTTCTCACTATTCAATTAATTGTTGCATGTTTATAGTTTTCTAGCTATTTTAGAGGGTTACGTATAACGTTGTAATTACACAGGACATCTATGTTCTATTTACTGGTAGGCCTACATTACAACGTTGGTGAAAGACCGGATTTTCAATTGGAAACTTGTCGCTGTGAGAACCCGTTTGAGTTTCACAAAAATACTCTTTGTTAGATAGGAAGCCCATGCTTCATGGACAACAGGAGGGAGATGTGGTCTGAGTGATATAATACGTTCCCAGATCTGGGGTCACCGAATGTTTTCATCCGAGCGCAGGAGGGGATCCCTTGGTATTGCCAGGGCCCATTGTGTCACAGCTACGGGCACGAACCTCTTGTCAATTTAGCTTTAGTCGAGACAACAGAGCGCCAGAGCGCACTGAATTATCCACCAATTAAGAGGTGTTCTCTTTAATTTACTTCCTTTGATTTCGTGCGTAACCGTAAATTGTTTCAAAATACGGACATGAGTAAGATAGCCGTTTAATGGCTTGAACATTTTTCATGGGAAAGCTCTCTCTCTCTCTCTCTCTCTCTGGTTATTATTGCCCACTACAGCAAAGCAGGGACAGTTATTTATCTTGTTTTTTGTCCCATAGTAGCAGGACAACTGCACATGACCAAACAATGGGTGTTACATGCTATTTTGCACTGACATGAATCGCTCGGTGGAAACGCGTCCAGGTTGATTCACGGCTCATTAGAAAAACATCGAACTATCTATCATTCTTATTTCTCACACGATGTTTTAAAAAAATATATCACTCCGCGTTTTATGCTGTGAGCGATGAAACTCCCCCCAACCCCCCGCTGAATAAACTGAAAACAGGTGTGAACTATTCAATTCCACAAGTGTCCATCTATCCATACACACCGTTAAAGAAGACCAGTAGCTGAACTTCTGAACTGGGCAGAAATAAAGAGGTGATGTGTCTTGAATCTCAGCGTAAATCGGGTTTATTCAAAGCGACAAGCTGGAAAATGTCTCAGTCTCACCTACTGTTTTCATACAGTTGAGGAGGCATGAGCTAATGATCACAGAGGAAACTTCAGCGAAAGGTGAGGCCTTCATTGTTGTAGCCTGTTACGTGAATGGGACGTTTCTTTCTTCTTACATTCAATATAAAATATCATTGATCAATTTATGAACTGAAGCCTACTGGAACTGTATTCTCGAGTCTGAGATGGAATATCTGGCTGATTGTCTGGAAAGTTTATGAATGGAATGGAGGGAGTGAGGGAGGGAGGGAGGAGAGAGTACACGGCGGGGTGTAGGATTAATTCCAACCTCGATTAAACCTGAAATACTTCTGGTAAATAATTGTCAGTCCCATTATAAATACTGTTTGGTATTGTAAAGAGTCAGTGACCATGTTCTCCCACACCATTAACAGCTGTAGCCTATCAAATCCCACAGGCGCATTAGTGTTTTCAACGTAAACTTACAATGTAATGAGCCATAAATTAAGATTTACACGTTAATCATTTCAAGATTTTAGTGTTTATAAGTAAAATGGAATCGTGCGTTAAAATGAAATAGAGCGCTGGTTTATTGCAAAGTTGAATATTATGGCGGATAAATCTGAGACATCTTCACTTTGACAAGTCCGCTAGAAAATATGACAGAATCAATCATTTCAGATATTACATTTATTCAAAACGTTTGACAATAGGCTTAAATAAAATATACACACACACACACACAATTCCTTCTAAAAAAAAAAAAGTACACAAAGTGGTCTCCAAAGAGGGCTACTAATTTAGGCTATTTAACAAAACATAAATCTGCAGTAGCAGTAGTAATAGTGTTCTATTTATAAACAAAATACAAGATCTTCCGAACGGCACTGTGACGTCATCCATACGGCCAATAGATAATAAAACAAAGGTGGAAGGAAAAGAGTACAGGTGAATGTTTACTCCAAGGCAAGACCCCATTCCAGGGCTCCAGTTGGGCATAAAAACAACAACGTTGGTCTTAATTATGCTCTTAAAATGCTAAAGTCGAACGTAGTTTCGACCCACTTTGAATCCAGATTCAATCACGAGAAAGTATATTTAAGACATTGCTATAACACGTTCTTTTTATGGAATGCGTAACGTGAATAATAATCATGGTAATTGATGTACTCACTGAGTACTTTATACAAGAATGCCAACGTGTTGCATTATATTATCTACATATATCTGACATCATTAGGACAAGGCTTATAGCCTACTGCCTTACACCTCGGTTCCTTCGCGGCTGTACATCAAATGATTAACACTGAAGTGGTTTGGGAGAGAGTTGGTGAGGCCCAGGCCTCCACTGTGATTGTTCTGTGCTGATGTGTAGTAGTTCATTCTATTAGCTGTGGAGAGGTGAGTGGTATCAGTGTTCAATGGCGTGATTTGAGAGGGCGAGTATGAACCAAGTCCGGACATGTTCTCTCGGGTCTGATGAGGCGACAAATCCCCCATAACATGTCCTCCTGAACCAAAGTCCCCCCTGCCCCCCTCCCGGGTAGAGCCGTTGTTACTCCCCGCCAGCATCGTGTTCATAGTGGAGACAAAGTTGTTGTAACAGGGACTGTGTTCCACAGACGGGGACGGGGATGATTTGGGCTCGGAGGAACCAGGGGAGTTCTGGAGGCTGAGAGGGGATGAACTCATGATGCTGGCCGTGTCGGAGAGCTTCAGGGCGGCCGTGTCTTCTGACTTCACCGGAAGAACAGTGTTGTTGGTGTCTCCTCCGTTCAAGTCAGCTCGTCTCTTTCTCTTTCTTCGGAAGTTGCCGTTATCGAACATTTTCTCACAGTTTGGGTCCAATGTCCAGTAATTTCCCTTTCCTATGAAAACATGAAGACAGGACACAACAGACAATGTAGGCCTGAACGAGATATCACAGGTCATTACTGTTCTAGTCTACTGTCAGACACGTCTTACCAAAATCACATGGCAAAGGTATGACATTACAAAATGACACATTTAATAATAAGTGTAAATAATGACGAGTTAATTACAAGTACAACAGGTATTGTAACTTACCAGGATCATCGTCATCCCGGGCAACTTTCTTAAAACAGTCATTCAGTGACAGGTTGTGTCTGATTGAGTTCTGCCACCCAGCTTTACTCTTCTTATAAAACGGGAAATTCTCTGCCACATACTGATAGATGTGACTCAGCGTCAACCTCTTGTCCCCGGCGCCCTGGATAGCCATGGCTATGAGCGCTGAGTAAGAGTAAGGAGGTCGAACCATCTTGAAGAGTTCCTGCTGGCTGGAGATCGACAGCCATCCGAGGTCAGCTCCACCAAACCCCGTAGGAGGGGGCAGGAACTGCCGCTGGTTCGCTCCGTATCCAGACTGTATGTACGATGTTCCATTCAATCCCGTCAGGTATGGAGACGAGTCGATGCTCGGTCCGTTTAGCCACAGGTACGGGTTGGTGGTCGGCGAGGTGTACTCACCGAGGCCGTAGCTTGGAGGATGCGCCGGCGGCCTCTGCGGGTGGTGACCATGATGGATGTTTTGCTGGTGCTGGTACATGCTGCCGAAGTTATCGCAGTACACGGCCATATCCAGGAGCTCCTGTGCGCTGTGGTGCTGAATGGGGCTAGTCTGCGCGTTGGATGGCTGCTGTCCAAAAGCGTTCATAATCCGTTCTATTTGAGTACGAATCCTGGTATCTTCTTCTATCATCAACAACATGCGGTTCCTTTCCCAAAGCGTCTGTTTCCGTCAGTCTCTCCCAGAGGACTGAAGGCTAGACCCAAGGGGAGGAGGCGTATTTAAGCGTTCCGCCTGGAGCGTCGACAGGTAAAACCCCTGTGAAAGGAACTGTCTCGAGGGTGACTCCCCCTTCTCCGTCACGCTTCAGTCGAATTGTCTTAACCGAATCTGTGCATCAATGGGAGAGATACTGGTGAGAGATACTGGCCCACTCATTAATGCCGTTTTAGGAGTTAACCTGGAGCAAGATAGGCTGAGTAATTTACCGCGCATGTATAGCCTAATAAGCATACGCAATAAAAAAAATAGGCGTTTAGGCTACAAGTTATCCAATAAAAATTGTTTTACAGTAGGCCAATCATATTTCCACTTTTACGCACGGACACTTTTACAAATATATATCTTAAATAATAGTTTTATGAATATACCTTCACAATGTCCATATACAAAATGTAATTGAAATAAATATTTTATATATTATATATATATATATATATATATATGTTTTAATCAATTGTTTCTGTCAAATATAAGTTGTCAGTTTATGAAGTAGGCTTTGCGTTTTGGTGAACAGTAGGATACATACTGAGAACAAACGGTTCGGCATAGAACCAACATTTTGGTTCAGCGAAGAAGAACATCTAACCGTACTGCGGTTCTGATCGAAGAACCCTACAAAAAGGGGTTTATTCTCTATAGAACCTTTAGGGGTGTTATATATGACGGAGCAACATGAGCCTTTTCCCTCTCAGAGTGTAGGGTTAAAACAACGGGATTATTTTATGGTGTTAACAAGCACTCCTTCTGGCGTCCAATGTGTGACAAAGTAAAACATAAACCAAGTTAGCCTCTTAAAACATACATATACAAGGCTATGTGTTTAGACCACACGATCTCTGGAACGGATTAGTTGACAATAACCAATGTGTTACAAGTGTGACAGAGCAACACAACACCCGGTAATGTGATGGTTTCCCGCGTCGCTGGAGATAATGTGACTTTCCCCGCGTCGCTGGACCACTGCTCCTGTCATTTCATTTTAGTCATTTATTTATTGGGTGGGTTATTAAAATGTGTAATTAAAATTACTTTGTCCAAACATGCTTATTTACTTATTTATTTATTTATTTTATTTTTTTTTGGGGGGGGGGGGGTAAACTATGAAATGTAGACTAGGCCTATATAGGCCGCAATAGACGGAATGATTTAAGAGTTTAATACGTTGCATTTAAATTGAGAAAAAAAAAAGCATTCTATTTGGGAAATGTTTTATATTAAATAATTCTCCATCACAATTTTTATTTTATTTTTTTTAGGTTAGAAAAAATATAGCAGAGCAACAGACACATTTTGTAGAAACTTTCACACATCAATGGTCAATCATTATTTGCCCTAAAACAAAAAAATACATGATCGCCATCCGAGGACGAGCTCTAATGATCGTTTACAATATCATGGGCCATTAGAAAGATACATTCTGATTGACCAAAGCACACGAGTAAAATGACCAGCCTACAATGCAATGAAACAAATTCAGGGACACCAAGGGATAAATAAATACATATATATATATATATATATATATATATATATATACACGATCTGTTTGTCAACTGAAGAAAATCTTCCACATTTTATTAGTTTAATGTTAAATTATAATTAATTATGTAGTCAAATAAAATACGGGACAGTGCTAAACCGTTACAGAGTTAAAAATCACATGTTTGGGGTAAATATCGCAATAGGCTATTTAGTTCTTTGGTGAGTTATTGTTGAGCGCTGTAGTGCAGGCTATACTCTAACGTCCAAAATGTTCCATACGAATAAAGAGTGTTTTTTTTTTTTCATTCCAAAAAAATACATTGTAACAGTTTATTTGGGCAAAGTAGGATTTTGGCTGCAATTTAAAAAAAATAAGACGTTTTCTACAAGTCCATGGGTTTGTTTCGTGTTGTTTTCAAATGCTGCCATCCTCCGGTCTCTTTCGACAGAGACAGAAACTGACTAGATATCTACGATTACTTTTCAACCGCCACTAGAGCAGTCTCCGTTTAACAATGTGTACACACCCTGACCGGGCTCACGTCAATAGTATTTTACAACTGAATAGGTGTCAAGAGGGACCCTAATCTAGGACTTTCAATTGGATGGCCTCTTAGACTAGGACTAGGTGAATTAGCCTACATAAATGGTCGGTAATAGACCCTCCGATTGTTTTGATACCACGTCATAAACGGTTACGATAATAAACGGTAGCATACTATCTACACGGATCATACTTGGCTTCAAATGTGCCATATAGATATTGAGTGCTAAGTAGACCCATGCTACTGTTTGTTTATTATCTATACATAGTCTCTTTAATAACTCTACCTACATGCACATATTACCTCAATTACCTCGACTAACCGGTCCCCCCGCACATTGACTCTGTATCGGTAACTCCCTCTGTATAAAACCTCGCTATTGTTATGTTACTGCTGCTCTTTCATTATTTGGTACTTTTATTTATTTTCTTTATTTTATAGAGGTATTTTTCTCAAAACTGCATTGTTGGTAAAGGGCTTGTAAAGTAAGCATTTCACTGTAAGGTCTACATCTGATGTATTCGGCACAATACAATTTGATTTGAAATACGATACAATTTGATTTGAAATACGATACAATTTGATTTGAAATAGGATACAATTTGATTTGAAATACGATACAATTTGATTTGAAATACGATACAATTAGATTTGAAATACGATACAATTAGATTTGAAATAAGATACAAATAGATTTGAAATACGATACAATTAGATTTGCATCAGTTCCGTCAGTTTTTCTCCTGAGACTCTTTCCTGCTGTAAATCCTCTGCAGGTTTCTGGACTGTAGGTAGTCAGAAACATCACACTCATTATCAGGTATTTACGTCCTCTAAATTACACGATGTTGTGTGTATATATATATCTATATATATATATATATAAAATACATTCTAGTTGTTTCTACTAATTATTGTGGTGGCATAGGAGGAAGATCAGAATGCCTGAACCAACAGGTTGTGAGTCCAAATCCCAGGTGAGAACATGTTGAATATTAAATACATTCTGTCAACTTAAAATGATGCGTTTGCTCAATTTCTCTCATAGGTTCATTAATCTAGAAAGGATTATTTGTATTAACTTAAAAAAGAGCTGTGGAACTATTTCCACTCGTACGGTGGTTAGAGCGTTGTATAAATGAACATGAACAATGTAATCATTGGGGAAAGGGGGGATAGTTTTTATTTTACCTTTATTTAACTAGGCAAGTCAGTTAAGAACCAATTCTTATTTTCAATGACAGCCTAGGAACAGTGGGTTAACTGCCTGTTCAGGGGCAGAACGATTTGTACCTTGTCAGCGCAGGGATTTGAACTTGCAACCTTACGGTTACTAGTCCAACACTCTAACCACTAGCCTACCCTGGGTTACTGTCCCAACGCTCCAACCATCATGTTGGTTACTGTCCCAACACTCTAACCATCATGTTGGTTACCGGGGCCAACGCTCCAACCATCATGTTGGTTACTGTCCCAACACTCTAATCATCATGTTGGTTACCGGGCCAACTCTCTAACCATCATGTTGGTTACTGTCCCAACGCTCCAACCATCATGTTGGTTACTGTCCCAACACTCTAACCATCATGTTGGTTACCGGGCCAACGCTCTAACCATCATGTTGGTTACTCTCCCAACACTCCAACCATCATGTTGGTTACTCTCCCAACACTCCAACCATCATGTTGGTTACTCTCCCAACACTCCAACCATCATGTTGGTTACTGTCCCAATGCTCTAACCATCATGTTGGTTACATTCCCAACGCTCCAACCATCATGTTGGTTACTGTCCCAACGCTCCAACCATCATGTTGGTTACTGTCCCAACACTCCAACCATCATGTTGGTTACAGTCCCAACGCTCCAACCATCATGTTGGTTACTTTCCCAACACTCCAACCATCATGTTGGTTACTGTCCCAACTCTCCAACCATCATGTTGGTTACTGTCCCAGCGCTCTAACCATCATGATGGTTACTGTCCCAACGCTCTAACCATCATGTTGGTTACTGTCCCAACGCTCCAACCATTTTTTCCCAAGTTTTCTCAAGTTGGAGTGAAGTTTGGGCCAGCTACAGCTATGCAAGTCCAGGTAACACTTTGACTTGAAAAGTTGAGTCAACTAAAAAAAAACAGTCTGTGTAACCAGTTAGTTAATAATAACGAGTTGAAACAAGTATAAAACAACATGAAATAGATCAAGGCCATGTGTTATGCCCAGGCTACAGAGGGCTACAGCAGCAGGGGGCCGTTCTGCTCAGGTCTCCACTCAAGGCTCTGCAGGTTGCTGGGACGGAAGAGGGAAACCCCATGCGTTTGTCTCCTCTAAACTAATCTAAACTAATCACGGAAACATTCCTGCTCTGCATGACCTGGTGGTAATCGTGTGGCTCTGAGGTGTTGTCCATGCTGACCACACCGCATCACTAGACCACAGGCAATAGTAGACTACCGGCTGCTCTAATCGGTGGGGGCCTTAGCCAAGGGAAGCAAACTGTAGGGGACCTAAACTCAATGTATAGGACCTAGCTAGGGGAAGATAACCTCAATGTATAGGACCTAGCTAGGGGAAGATAACTGCAGGGAACCTAACCTCAGTGTATAGGACCTAGCTAGGGGAAGATAACTGTAGGGAACCTAACCTCAATGTATAGGACCTAGCTAGGGGAAGATAACCTCAGTGTATAGGACCTAGCCAGGGGAAGATAACTGTATGGACCTAACCTCAATGTATAGGACCTAGCTAGGGGACGATAACTGTAGGGAACCTAACCTCAGTGTATAGGACCTAGCTAGGGGAAGATAACTGTAGGGAACCTAACCTCAGTGTATAGGACCTAGCTAGGGGAAGATAACTGTAGGGAACCTAACCTCAGTGTATAGGACCTAGCTAGGGGAAGATAACTGTAGGGAACCTAACCTCAGTGTATAGGACCTAGCCAGGGGAAGATAACTGTATGGACCTAACCTCAATGTATAGGATCTAGCTAGGGGAAGATAACTGTAGGGAACCTAACCTCAGTGTATAGGACCTAGCTAGGGGAAGATAACTGTAGGGAACCTAACCTCAGTGTATAGGACCTAGCTAGGGGAAGATAACTGTAGGGAACCTAACCTCAGTGTATAGGACCTAGCTAGGGGAAGATAACTGTAGGGAACCTAACCTCAGTGTATAGGACCTAGCTAGGGGAAGATAACTGTAGGGAACCTAACCTCAGTGTATAGGACCTAGCTAGGGGAAGATAACTGTAGGGAACCTAACCTCAGTGTATAGGACCTAGCTAGGGGAAGATAACTGTAGGGAACCTAACCTCAGTGTATAGGACCTAGCCAGGGGAAGATAACTGTATGGACCTAACCTCAATGTATAGGACCTAGCTAGGGGACGATAACTGTAGGGAACATAACCTCAGTGTATAGGACCTAGCTAGGGGAAGATAACTGTAGGGAACCTAACCTCAGTGTATAGGACCTAGCTAGGGGAAGATAACTGTAGGGAACCTAACCTCAGTGTATAGGACCTAGCCAGGGGAAGATAACTGAAGGGAACCTAACCTCAGTGTATAGGACCTAGCTAGGGGAAGATAACTGTAGGGAACCTAACCTCAGTGTATAGGACCTAGCTAGGGGAAGATAACTGTAGGGAACCTAACCTCAGTGTAAAGGACCTAGCTAGGGGAAGATAACTGTAGGGAACCTAACCTCAATGTATAGGACCTAGCTAGGGGAAGATAACTGTAGGGAACCTAACCTCAGTGTATAGGACCTAGCTAGGGGAAGATAACTGTAGGGAACCTAACCTCAATGTATAGGACCTAGCTAGGGGAAGATAACTGTAGGGAACCTAACCTCAGTGTATAGGACCTAGCTAGGGGAAGATAACTGAAGGGAACCTAACCTCAGTGTTTAGGACCTAGCTAGGGGAAGATAGCTGTAGGGAACCTAACCTCAGTGTATAGGACCTAGCTAGGGGAAGATAACTGTAGGGAACCTAACCTCAGTGTATAGGACCTAGCTAGGGGAAGATAACTGTAGGGAACCTAACCTCAGTGTATAGGACCTAGCTAGAGGAAGATAACTGAAGGGAACCTAACCTCAGTGTATAGGACCTAGCTAGGGGAAGATAGCTGTAGGGAACCTAACCTCAGTGTATAGGACCTAGCTAGGGGAAGATAACTGTAGGGAACCTAACCTCAGTGTATAGGACCTAGCTAGAGGAAGATAACTGTAGGGAACCTAACCTCAGTGTATAGGACCTAGCTAGGGGAAGATAACTGTAGGGAACCTAACCTCAATGTATAGGACCTAGCTAGGGGAAGATAACCTCAGTATATAGGACCTAGCCAGGGGAAGATAACTGAAGGGAACCTAACCTCAGTGTTTAGGACCTAGCTAGGGGAAGATAGCTGTAGGGAACCTAACCTCAGTGTATAGGACCTAGCCAGGGGAAGATAACTGAAGGGAACCTAACCTCAGTGTATAGGACCTAGCTAGGGGAAGATAACTGTAGGGAACCTAACCTCAGTGTATAGGACCTAGCTAGGGGAAGATAACTGTAGGGAACCTAACCTCAGTGTATAGAAACACCATTTAACCCCTCTGAATCAGAGTGGAGAGGACATAGCCAGGGGAAGAACCATTTAACCCCTCTGAATCAGAGAGGAGAGGACCTAGCCAGGGGAAACACCATTTAACCCCTCTGAATAAGAGAGGAGAGGACCTAGCCAGGGGAAGAACCATTTAACCCCTCTGAATCAGAGAGGAGAGGACCTAGCCAGGGGAAACACCATTTAACCCCTCTGAATAAGAGAGGAGAGGACCTAGCCAGGGGAAGAACCATTTAACCCCTCTAAATCAGAGAGGAGAGGACCTAGCCAGGGGAAACACCATTTAACCCCTCTGAATAAGAGAGGAGAGGACCTAGCCAGGGGAAGAACCATTTAACCCCTCTGAATCAGAGAGGAGAGGACCTAGCCAGGGGAAGAACCATTTAACCCCTCTGAATCAGAGAGGAGAGGACCTAGCCAGGGGAAGAACCATTTAAGTGTCAAAAGTAATCTCTTGCTTCTATAACTTTTGTATTAACAAGTTTATAAAAGTTATACACCTGAACCACAATTGTTAGCGAGGGGCTTCCTGTTAGAGAGGTACTACCTAATAGAGAGGTACTACCTGTTAGAGAGGTAGAGAGGTACTACCTGGTAGAGAGGTACTACCTGGTAGAGAGGCACTACCTGTTAGAGAGGAACTACCTGTTAGAGAGGTACTACCTGATAGAGAGGTACTACCTGATAGAGAGGTACTACCTGATAGAGAGGTACTACCTGATAGAGAGGTCCTACCTGGTAGAGAGGTACTACCTGTTAGAGAGGTAGAGAGGTACTACCTGGTAGAGAGGTACTACCTGTTAGAGAGGTACTACCTGTTAGAGAGGTACTACCTGATAGAGAGGTACTACCTGATAGAGAGGTAGAGAGGTACTACCTGTTAGAGAGGTACTACCTGGTAGAGAGGCACTACCTGTTAGAGAGGCACTACCTGTTAGAGAGGTACTACCTGGTAGAGAGGTACCACCTGGTAGAGAGGTACTCTAACCCTAACCCTAACCCTAACCTGTTAGCTGTGGTTGGACTTATTGTCAGTTTTCTCTTAACCCACTAGTTACCTGAGGTTCCCCAGGTCAGGATAGCTTTGATAGGAGATCTCCCAGTAATACTTGGGTCATACCTTCGAGACAGAGTTGTTGTGACACACACACACACACACACACACACACACACACACACACACACACACACACACACACACACACACACACACACACACACACACACACACACACACACACACACACACACACACACACACAAAGTGTGACTGTGGAGGTCGGCAATGCCCTTCAGGCACATCTAGGGCAGCTCAGAGAGGGAAAGACCCCTAATAGTTGACTAATCTCCTAGCAGTAGTAGTGTGGGAAACTGAACCACCACTGGAGGTGCCTGGAGAACGTTTTAGGCTGTTCAGAGGGCTGCCGGGGAAGCTGGGTAAAGGGAAGATTCAGGCTAACATCCTCTGATGTACACCGACTACCGAATGACTTCAGGAGAAAATAAGACTTATTGTGTGTTTGTACAAAAACAGCCCTACGGGACAAAGATTAAAGAGTCCATCTGTGAAATATTTGTCATGGTCTGCTTTAAAAATAAATATATATATATTATTAGTAATTTAGAAAGAATGAAAACTGTGTGATAAAACATGGCGAAGGACAGCATATAAAACCAGTCATTACAACAGTGGAAACACATGTGACTGTGTCCTGACACTTCCGTTGTTGGGCAGAGTCTCCCTCTGCTGACCACTATATGGTGGATCAACCTGAAGGTATACAGGTTCATCTCTGACTATACGTGGTATCTCAACCTGAAGGTATACAGGTTCATCTCTGACTATACGTGGTATCTCAACCTGAAGGTATACAGGTTCATCTCTGACTATACGTGGTATCTCAACCTGAAGGTATACAGGTTCATCTCTGACTATACGTGGTATCTCAACCTGAAGGTATACAGGTTCATCTCTGACTACACGGTGGTCTCTCTGCTGTGTCTCACCCTGAAGGGGCGTTATGAAGGTATACAGGTTCATCTCTGACTACACGGTGGTCTCTCTGCTGTGTCTCACCCTGAAGGGGCGTTATGAAGGTATACATCTCTGACTATACGGTGGTCTCTCTGCTGTGTCTCACCCTGAAGGGGCGTTATGAAGGTATACATCTCTGACTATACGGTGGTCTCTCTGCTGTGTCTCACCCTGAAGGGGCGTTATGAAGGTATACAGGTTAATCTCTGACTATACGGTGGTCTCTCTGCTGTGTCTCACCCTGAAGGGGCGTTATGAAGGTATACATCTCTGACTATATGGTGGTCTCTCTGCTGTGTCTCACCCTGAAGGGGCGTTATGAAGGTATACAGGTTCATCTCTGACTACACGGTGGTCTCTCTGCTGTGTCTCACCCTGAAGGGGTTTATAAAGGTATACATCTCTGACTATACGGTGGTCTCTCTGCTGTGTCTCACCCTGAAGGGGCGTTATGAAGGTATACAGGTTCATCTCTGACTACACGGTGGTCTCTCTGCTGTGTCTCACCCTGAAGGGGTTTATGAAGGTATACATCTCTGACTATACGGTGGTCTCTCTGCTGTGTCTCACCCTGAAGGGGTTTATGAAGGTATACAGGTTAATCTCTGACTATACGGTGGTCTCTCTGCTGTGTCTCACCCTGAAGGGGCGTTATGAAGGTATACATCTCTGACTATACGGTAGTCTCTCTGCTGTGTCTCACCCTGAAGGGGCGTTATGAAGGTATACAGGTTCATCTCTGACTATACGGTAGTCTCTCTGCTGTGTCTCACCCTGAAGGGGCGTTATGAAGGTATACATCTCTGACTATACGGTAGTCTCTCTGCTGTGTCTCACCCTGAAGGGGCGTTATGAAGGTATACAGGTTCATCTCTGACTATACGGTGGTCTCTCTGCTGTGTCTCACCCTGAAGGGGCGTTATGAAGGTATACAGGTTCATCTCTGACTATACGGTAGTCTCTCTGCTGTGTCTCACCCTGAAGGGGCGTTATGAAGGTATACAGGTTCATCTCTGACTATACGGTAGTCTCTCTGCTGTGTCTCACCCTGAAGGGGCGTTATGAAGGTATACATCTCTGACTATATGGTGGTCTCTCTGCTGTGTCTCACCCTGAAGGGGCGTTATGAAGGTATACAGGTTCATCTCTGACTATACGGTAGTCTCTCTGCTGTGTCTCACCCTGAAGGGGCGTTATGAAGGTATACATCTCTGACTATACGGTGGTCTCTCTGCTGTGTCTCACCCTGAAGGGGCGTTATGAAGGTATACATCTCTGACTATACGGTGGTCTCTCTGCTGTGTCTCACCCTGAAGGGGTTTATGAAGGTATACATCTCTGACTATACGGTAGTCTCTCTGCTGTGTCTCACCCTGAAGGGGCGTTATGAAGGTATACAGGTTAATCTCTGACTATATGGTGGTCTCTCTGCTGTGTCTCACCCTGAAGGGGCGTTATGAAGGTATACAGGTTCATCTCTGACTATACGTGGTATCTCAACCTGAAGGTATACAGGTTCATCTCTGACTATACGGTAGTCTCTCTGCTGTGTCTCACCCTGAAGGGGCGTTATGAAGGTATACAGGTTCATCTCTGACTATACGGTGGTCTCTCTGCTGTGTCTCACCCTGAAGGGGCGTTATGAAGGTATACATCTCTGACTATATGGTGGTCTCTCTGCTGTGTCTCACCCTGAAGGGGCGTTATGAAGGTATACAGGTTCATCTCTGACTATACGTGGTATCTCAACCTGAAGGTATACAGGTTAATCTCTGACTGTACGGTGGTCTCTCTGCTGTGTCTCATCCTGAAGGGGCGTTATGAAGGTATACATCTCTGACTATACGGTGGTCTCTCTGCTGTGTCTCACCCCGAAGGGGCGTTATGAAGGTATACAGGTTCATCTCTGGCTACACGGTGGTCACTCTGCTGTGTCTCACCCTGAAGGGGTTTATAAAGGTATACATCTCTGACTATACGGTGGTCTCTCTGCTGTGTCTCACCCCGAAGGGGCGTTATGAAGGTATACAGGTTCATCTCTGGCTACACGGTGGTCTCTCTGCTGTGTCTCACCCCGAAGGGGCGTTATGAAGGTATACAGGTTCATCTCTGGCTACACGGTAGTCTCTCTGCTGTGTCTCACCCTGAAGGGGCGTTATGAAGGTATACAGGTTCATCTCTGGCTATACGGTGGTCTCTCTGCTGTGTCTCACCCTGAAGGGGCGTTATGAAGGTATACAGGTTCATCTCTGACTACACGGTGGTCTCTCTGCTGTGTCTCACCCTGAAGGGGCGTTATGAAGGTATACATCTCTGACTATACGGTGGTCTCTCTGCTGTGTCTCACCCTGAAGGGGCGTTATGAAGGTATACAGGTTCATCTCTGACTACACGGTGGTCTCTCTGCTGTGTCTCACCCTGAAGGGGCGTTATGAAGGTATACAGGTTAATCTCTGACTATACGGAGGGGCAGTGCAGTATCTAATCAAATTGCGACAGGTGTAGTAGATCCTTACAGTGAAATGTTTACTCACAAGCTCTTAACCAACAATGTTTTTTCAAGAAATATAGTTAATAAAAATATTTACTAA
Organism: Oncorhynchus mykiss; assembly: GCF_057628025.1. Taxonomy (NCBI): domain Eukaryota; kingdom Metazoa; phylum Chordata; class Actinopteri; order Salmoniformes; family Salmonidae; genus Oncorhynchus; species Oncorhynchus mykiss. The sequence goes on from NW_028322102.1 coordinate 1,170,508, forward strand.
ACAAACTAAAGAAACAAAAAATAATAAAAAGCAACACAATAAAATAATAATGAGACTATATACAGGGGGTACTGGTACAGAGTCAATGTGGAGGCTATATACAGGGGGTACCGGTACAGAGTCAATGTGGAGGCTATATACAGTAGGTACTGGTACAGAGTCAATGTGGAGGCTATATACAGGGGGTACCGGTACAGAGTCAATGTGGAGGCTATATACAGGGTATTACGGTACAGAGTCAATGTGGAGGCTATATACAGGGGGTACTGGTACAGAGTCAATGTGGAGGCTATATACAGGGGGTACCGGTACAGAGTCAATGTGGAGGCTATATACAGGGTGTTACGGTACAGAGTCAATGTGGAGGCTATATACAGGGGGTACTGGTACAGAGTCAATGTGGAGGCTATATACAGGGGGTACCGGTACAGAGTCAATGTGGAGGCTATATACAGGGTATTACGGTACAGAGTCAATGTGGAGGCTATATACAGGGGGTACTGGTACAGAGTCAATGTGGAGGCTATATACAGGGGTACCAGTACAGAGTCAATGTGGAGGCTATATACAGGAGGTACTGGTACAGAGTCAATGTGGAGGCTATATACAGGGGGTACCGGTACAGAGTCAATGTGGAGGCTATATACAGGGGGTACCGGTACAGAGTCAATGTGGAGGCTATATACAGGGGGTACTGGTACAGAGTCAATGTGGAGACTATATACAGGGGGTACTGGTACAGAGTCAATGTGGAGACTATATACAGGGGGTACTGGTACAGAGTCAATGTGGAGGCTATATACAGGGGGTACTGGTACAGAGTCAATGTGGAGGCTATATACAGGGGGTACTGGTACAGAGTCAATGTGGAGGCTATATACAGGGGTACCAGTACAGAGTCAATGTGGAGGCTATATACAGGAGGTACTGGTACAGAGTCAATGTGGAGGCTATATACAGGAGGTACTGGTACAGAGTCAATGTGGAGGCTATATACAGGGGGTACCGGTACAGAGTCAATGTGGAGGCTATATACAGGGGGTACTGGTACAGAGTCAATGTGGAGACTATATACAGGGGGTACTGGTACAGAGTCAATGTGGAGACTATATACAGGGGGTACTGGTACAGAGTCAATGTGGAGACTATATACAGGGGGTACTGGTACAGAGTCAATGTGGAGGCTATATACAGGGGGTACTGGTACAGAGTCAATGTGGAGGCTATATACAGGGGGTACCGGTACAGAGTCAATGTGGAGGCTATATACAGGGGGTACCGGTACAGAGTCAATGTGGAGGCTATATACAGGGGGTACCGGTACAGAGTCAATGTGGAGGCTATATACAGGGGGTACTGGTACAGAGTCAATGTGGAGGCTATATACAGGGGGTACTGGTACAGAGTCAATGTGGAGGCTATATACAGGGGGTACCGGTACAGAGTCAATGTGGAGGCTATATAGAGGGGGTACTGGTACAGAGTCAATGTGGAGACTATATACAGCGGGTACTGGTACAGAGTCAATGTGGAGGCTATATACAGGGGGTACTGGTACAGAGTCAATGTGGAGGCTATATACAGAGGGTACCGGTACAGAGTCAATGTGGAGGCTATATACAGGGGGTACCGGTACAGAGTAAATGTGGAGGCTATATACAGGGTATTACGGTACAGAGTCAATGTGGAGGCTATATACAGGGGGTACTGGTACAGAGTCAATGTGGAGGCTATATACAGGGTATTACGGTACAGAGTCAATGTGGAGGCTATATACAGGGGGTACTGGTACAGAGTCAATGTGGAGGCTATATACAGGGGGTACTGGTACAGAGTCAATGTGGAGGCTATATACAGGGGGTACCGGTACAGAGTCAATGTGGAGGCTATATACAGGGTATTACGGTACAGAGTCAATGTGGAGGCTATATACAGGGGGTACTGGTACAGAGTCAATGTGGAGGCTATATACAGGGGTACCAGTACAGAGTCAATGTGGAGGCTATATACAGGAGGTACTGGTACAGAGTCAATGTGGAGGCTATATACAGGGGGTACCGGTACAGAGTCAATGTGGAGGCTATATACAGGGGGTACTGGTACAGAGTCAATGTGGAGACTATATACAGGGGGTACTGGTACAGAGTCAATGTGGAGACTATATACAGGGGGTACTGGTACAGAGTCAATGTGGAGACTATATACAGGGGGTACTGGTACAGAGTCAATGTGGAGGCTATATACAGGGGGTACTGGTACAGAGTCAATGTGGAGGCTATATACAGGGGGTACCGGTACAGAGTCAATGTGGAGGCTATATACAGGGGGTACCGGTACAGAGTCAATGTGGAGGCTATATACAGGGGGTACCGGTACAGAGTCAATGTGGAGGCTATATACAGGGGGTACTGGTACAGAGTCAATGTGGAGGCTATATACAGGGGGTACTGGTACAGAGTCAATGTGGAGGCTATATACAGGGGGTACCGGTACAGAGTCAATGTGGAGGCTATATAGAGGGGGTACTGGTACAGAGTCAATGTGGAGACTATATACAGCGGGTACTGGTACAGAGTCAATGTGGAGGCTATATACAGGGGGTACTGGTACAGAGTCAATGTGGAGGCTATATACAGAGGGTACCGGTACAGAGTCAATGTGGAGGCTATATACAGGGGGTACCGGTACAGAGTAAATGTGGAGGCTATATACAGGGTATTACGGTACAGAGTCAATGTGGAGGCTATATACAGGGGGTACTGGTACAGAGTCAATGTGGAGGCTATATACAGGGTATTACGGTACAGAGTCAATGTGGAGGCTATATACAGGGTATTACGGTACAGAGTCAATGTGGAGGCTATATACAGGGGGTACCGGTACAGAGTCAATGTGGAGGCTATATACAGGGTATTACGGTACAGAGTCAATGTGGAGGCTATATACAGGGGGTACTGGTACAGAGTCAATGTGGAGGCTATATACAGGGGTACCAGTACAGAGTCAATGTGGAGGCTATATACAGGAGGTACTGGTACAGAGTCAATGTGGAGGCTATATACAGGGGGTACCGGTACAGAGTCAATGTGGAGGCTATATACAGGGGGTACTGGTACAGAGTCAATGTGGAGACTATATACAGGGGGTACTGGTACAGAGTCAATGTGGAGACTATATACAGGGGGTACTGGTACAGAGTCAATGTGGAGACTATATACAGGGGGTACTGGTACAGAGTCAATGTGGAGGCTATATACAGGGGGTACTGGTACAGAGTCAATGTGGAGGCTATATACAGGGGGTACCGGTACAGAGTCAATGTGGAGGCTATATACAGGGGGTACCGGTACAGAGTCAATGTGGAGGCTATATACAGGGGGTACCGGTACAGAGTCAATGTGGAGGCTATATACAGGGGGTACTGGTACAGAGTCAATGTGGAGGCTATATACAGGGGGTACTGGTACAGAGTCAATGTGGAGGCTATATACAGGGGGTACTGGTACAGAGTCAATGTGGAGGCTATATACAGGGGGTACTGGTACAGAGTCAATGTGGAGGCTATATACAGGGGGTACCGGTACAGAGTCAATGTGGAGGCTATATAGAGGGGGTACTGGTACAGAGTCAATGTGGAGACTATATACAGCGGGTACTGGTACAGAGTCAATGTGGAGGCTATATACAGGGGGTACTGGTACAGAGTCAATGTGGAGGCTATAGACAGGGGGTACTGGTACAGAGTCAATGTGGAGGCTATATACAGAGGGTACTGGTACAGAGTCAATGTGGAGGCTATATACAGGGGGTACCGGTACAGAGTCAATGTGGAGGCTATATACAGGGGGTACCGGTACAGAGTCAATGTGGAGGCTATATACAGGGTGTACCGGTACAGAGTCAGTGTGGAGGCTATATACAGGGGGTACCGGTACAGAGTCAATGTGGAGGCTATATACAGGGGGTACCGGTACAGAGTCAATGTGGAGGCTATACACAGGGGGTACCGGTACAGAGTCAATATGGAGGCTATATACAGGGGGTACCGGTACAGAGTCAATGTAGAGGCTATATACAGGGGGTACCGGTACAGAGTCAATGTGGAGGCTATATACAGGGGGTACCGGTACAGAGTCAATGTGGAGGCTATATACAGGGGGTACCGGTACAGAGTCAATGTGGAGGCTATATACAGGGGGTACCGGTACAGAGTCAATGTGGAGGCTATATACAGGGTGTTACGGTAGAGTCAATATGGAGGCTATATACAGGGTGTTACGGTAGAGTCAATATGGAGGCTATATACAGGGTGTTACGGTACAGAGTCAATGTGGAGGCTATATACAGGGGGTACCGGTACAGAGTCAATGTGGAGGCTATATACAGGGGGTACCAGTACAGAGTCAATGTGGAGGCTATATACAGGGGGTACCGGTACAGAGTCAATGTGGAGGCTATATACAGGGGGTACTGGTACAGAGTCAATATGGAGGCTATATACAGGGGGTACCGGTACAGAGTCAATGTGGAGGCTATATACAGGGTGTTACGGTACAGAGTCAATGTGGAGGCTATATACAGGGGTACCGGTACAGAGTCAATGTGGAGGCTATATACAAGGGGTACCGGTACAGAGTCAATGTGGAGGCTATATACAGGGTGTTACGGTAGAGTCAATATGGAGGCTATATACAGGGGGTACTGGTACAGAGTCAATGTGGAGGCTATATACAGGGTGTTACGGTAGAGTCAATATGGAGGCTATATACAGGGTGTACCGGTACAGAGTCAATGTGGAGGCTATATACAGGGTGTTACGGTAGAGTCAATATGGAGGCTATATACAGGGTGTTACGGTACAGAGTCAATGTGGAGGCTATATACAGGGGGTACCGGTACAGAGTCAATGTGGAGGCTATATACAGGGTGTTACGGTACAGAGTCAATGTGGAGGCTATATACAGGGGGTACCGGTACAGAGTCAATGTGGAGGCTATATACAGGGGGGGGTACCGGTACCGAGTCAATGTGGAGGCTATATACAGGGGGTACCGGTACAGAGTCAATGTTGAGGCTATATACAGGGGGTACTGGTACAGAGTCAATATGGAGGCTATATACAGGGGGTACCGGTACAGAGTCAATGTGGAGGCTATATACAGGGGGTACCGGTACAGAGTCAATGTGGAGGCTATATACAGGGGGTACCGGTACAGAGTCAATGTGGAGGCTATATACAGGGGGTACCGGTACAGAGTCAATGTGGAGGCTATATACAGGGGGTACCGGTACAGAGTCAATGTGGAGGCTATATACAGGGTGTTACGGTACAGAGTCAATGTGGAGGCTATATACAGGGGGTACTGGTACAGAGTCAATGTGGAGGCTATATACAGGGGGTACCGGTACAGAGTCAATGTGGAGGCTATATACAGGGGGTACCGGTACAGAGTCAATGTGGAGGCTATATACAGGGGGTACTGGTACAGAGTCAATGTGGAGGCTATATTCAGGGGGTACCGGTACAGAGTCAATGTGGAGGCTATATACAGGGGGTACTGGTACAGAGTCAATGTGGAGGCTATATACAGGGGGTACCGGTACAGAGTCAATGTGGAGTCTATATACAGGGGGTACTGGTACAGAGTCAATGTGGAGGCTATATACAGGGGGTACTGGTACAGAGTCAATGTGGAGGCTATATACAGGGGGTACCGGTACAGAGTCAATGTGGAGGCTATATACAGGGTGTTACGGTACAGAGTCAATGTGGAGGCTATATACAGGGGTACCGGTACAGAGTCAATGTGGAGGCTATATACAAGGGGTACCGGTACAGAGTCAATGTGGAGGCTATATACAGGGTGTTACGGTAGAGTCAATATGGAGGCTATATACAGGGGGTACTGGTACAGAGTCAATGTGGAGGCTATATACAGGGTGTTACGGTAGAGTCAATATGGAGGCTATATACAGGGTGTACCGGTACAGAGTCAATGTGGAGGCTATATACAGGGTGTTACGGTAGAGTCAATATGGAGGCTATATACAGGGTGTTACGGTACAGAGTCAATGTGGAGGCTATATACAGGGGGTACCGGTACAGAGTCAATGTGGAGGCTATATACAGGGTGTTACGGTACAGAGTCAATGTGGAGGCTATATACAGGGGGTACCGGTACAGAGTCAATGTGGAGGCTATATACAGGGGGTACTGGTACAGAGTCAATGTGGAGGCTATATACAGAGGGTACTGGTACAGAGTCAATGTGGAGGCTATATACAGGGGGTACCGGTACAGAGTCAATGTGGAGGCTATATACAGGGGGTACCGGTACAGAGTCAATGTGGAGGCTATATACAGGGTGTACCGGTACAGAGTCAGTGTGGAGGCTATATACAGGGGGTACCGGTACAGAGTCAATGTGGAGGCTATATACAGGGGGTACCGGTACAGAGTCAATGTGGAGGCTATACACAGGGGGTACCGGTACAGAGTCAATATGGAGGCTATATACAGGGGGTACCGGTACAGAGTCAATGTAGAGGCTATATACAGGGGGTACCGGTACAGAGTCAATGTGGAGGCTATATACAGGGGGTACCGGTACAGAGTCAATGTGGAGGCTATATACAGGGGGTACCGGTACAGAGTCAATGTGGAGGCTATATACAGGGGGTACCGGTACAGAGTCAATGTGGAGGCTATATACAGGGTGTTACGGTAGAGTCAATATGGAGGCTATATACAGGGTGTTACGGTAGAGTCAATATGGAGGCTATATACAGGGTGTTACGGTACAGAGTCAATGTGGAGGCTATATACAGGGGGTACCGGTACAGAGTCAATGTGGAGGCTATATACAGGGGGTACCAGTACAGAGTCAATGTGGAGGCTATATACAGGGGGTACCGGTACAGAGTCAATGTGGAGGCTATATACAGGGGGTACTGGTACAGAGTCAATATGGAGGCTATATACAGGGGGTACCGGTACAGAGTCAATGTGGAGGCTATATACAGGGTGTTACGGTACAGAGTCAATGTGGAGGCTATATACAGGGGTACCGGTACAGAGTCAATGTGGAGGCTATATACAAGGGGTACCGGTACAGAGTCAATGTGGAGGCTATATACAGGGTGTTACGGTAGAGTCAATATGGAGGCTATATACAGGGGGTACTGGTACAGAGTCAATGTGGAGGCTATATACAGGGTGTTACGGTAGAGTCAATATGGAGGCTATATACAGGGTGTACCGGTACAGAGTCAATGTGGAGGCTATATACAGGGTGTTACGGTAGAGTCAATATGGAGGCTATATACAGGGTGTTACGGTACAGAGTCAATGTGGAGGCTATATACAGGGGGTACCGGTACAGAGTCAATGTGGAGGCTATATACAGGGTGTTACGGTACAGAGTCAATGTGGAGGCTATATACAGGGGGTACCGGTACAGAGTCAATGTGGAGGCTATATACAGGGGGGGGTACCAGTACCGAGTCAATGTGGAGGCTATATACAGGGGGTACCGGTACAGAGTCAATGTTGAGGCTATATACAGGGGGTACTGGTACAGAGTCAATATGGAGGCTATATACAGGGGGTACCGGTACAGAGTCAATGTGGAGGCTATATACAGGGGGTACCGGTACAGAGTCAATGTAGAGGCTATATACAGGGGGTACCGGTACAGAGTCAATGTGGAGGCTATATACAGGGGGTACCGGTACAGAGTCAATGTGGAGGCTATATACAGGGGGTACCGGTACAGAGTCAATGTGGAGGCTATATACAGGGTGTTACGGTACAGAGTCAATGTGGAGGCTATATACAGGGGGTACTGGTACAGAGTCAATGTGGAGGCTATATACAGGGGGTACCGGTACAGAGTCAATGTGGAGGCTATATACAGGGGGTACCGGTACAGAGTCAATGTGGAGGCTATATACAGGGGGTACTGGTACAGAGTCAATGTGGAGGCTATATTCAGGGGGTACCGGTACAGAGTCAATGTGGAGGCTATATACAGGGGGTACTGGTACAGAGTCAATGTGGAGGCTATATACAGGGGGTACCGGTACAGAGTCAATGTGGAGTCTATATACAGGGGGTACTGGTACAGAGTCAATGTGGAGGCTATATACAGGGGGTACTGGTACAGAGTCAATGTGGAGGCTATATACAGGGGGTACCGGTACAGAGTCAATGTGGAGGCTATATACAGGGTGTTACGGTACAGAGTCAATGTGGAGGCTATATACAGGGGTACCGGTACAGAGTCAATGTGGAGGCTATATACAAGGGGTACCGGTACAGAGTCAATGTGGAGGCTATATACAGGGTGTTACGGTAGAGTCAATATGGAGGCTATATACAGGGGGTACTGGTACAGAGTCAATGTGGAGGCTATATACAGGGTGTTACGGTAGAGTCAATATGGAGGCTATATACAGGGTGTACCGGTACAGAGTCAATGTGGAGGCTATATACAGGGTGTTACGGTAGAGTCAATATGGAGGCTATATACAGGGTGTTACGGTACAGAGTCAATGTGGAGGCTATATACAGGGGGTACCGGTACAGAGTCAATGTGGAGGCTATATACAGGGTGTTACGGTACAGAGTCAATGTGGAGGCTATATACAGGGGGTACCGGTACAGAGTCAATGTGGAGGCTATATACAGGGGGGGGTACCGGTACCGAGTCAATGTGGAGGCTATATACAGGGGGTACCGGTACAGAGTCAATGTTGAGGCTATATACAGGGGGTACTGGTACAGAGTCAATATGGAGGCTATATACAGGGGGTACCGGTACAGAGTCAATGTGGAGGCTATATACAGGGGGTACCGGTACAGAGTCAATGTGGAGGCTATATACAGGGGGTACCGGTACAGAGTCAATGTGGAGGCTATATACAGGGGGTACCGGTACAGAGTCAATGTGGAGGCTATATACAGGGGGTACCGGTACAGAGTCAATGTGGAGGCTATATACAGGGTGTTACGGTACAGAGTCAATGTGGAGGCTATATACAGGGGGTACTGGTACAGAGTCAATGTGGAGGCTATATACAGGGGGTACCGGTACAGAGTCAATGTGGAGGCTATATACAGGGGGTACCGGTACAGAGTCAATGTGGAGGCTATATACAGGGGGTACTGGTACAGAGTCAATGTGGAGGCTATATTCAGGGGGTACCGGTACAGAGTCAATGTGGAGGCTATATACAGGGGGTACTGGTACAGAGTCAATGTGGAGGCTATATACAGGGGGTACTGGTACAGAGTCAATGTGGAGGCTATATACAGGAGGTACTGGTACAGAGTCAATGTGGAGGCTATATACAGGGGGTACTGGTACAGAGTCAATGTGGAGGCTATATACAGGGGGTACCGGTACAGAGTCAATGTGGAGGCTATATACAGGGGCTACTGGTACAGAGTCAATGTGGAGGCTATATACAGGGGGTACCGGTACAGAGTCAATGTGGAGTCTATATACAGGGGGTACTGGTACAGAGTCAATGTGGAGGCTATATACAGGGGGTACTGGTACAGAGTCAATGTGGAGGCTATATACAGGGGGTACTGGTACAGAGTCAATGTGGAGGCTATATACAGGGGGTACTGGTACAGAGTCAATGTGGCGGCTATATTCAGGGGGTACTGGTACAGAGTCAATGTGGAGGCTATATACAGGGGGTACCGGTACAGAGTCAATGTGGAGGCTATATACAGGGGGTACCGGTACAGAGTCAATGTGGAGGCTATATACAGGGGGTACCGGTACAGAGTCAATGTGTGGGGGTACAGGTTAGTTGAGGTCATTTCTTCATGTAGGTAGGGGTAAAGTGACTATGTGTAGATAATAAACAGCAAGCAGCAGCAGTGTAAAAACAAATGGAGGGGGGTCAATGTAAATAGTCTGGGTGGCCATTTGATGAATTGTATAGCAGTCTGATGGCTTGGGGGTAGAAGCTGTTAAGGAGCCTTTTCGGCCGAGACTTGGCGCTCCGGTACCGCTTGCGGTAGCAGAGAGAACAGTCTATGACCTCGGTGATTGGAGTCTTAGACAGATTTTGGGGTGTCTTGGTGTGTTTGGACCATGATAGTTTGTTGGTGATGTGGACACCAAGGAACTTGAAACTCTCGACCTGCTCCACTACCGCCCCGTCGATGTTAATGGGGGCCTGTTCGGCCCTCCTTTTCCTGAGGGGCCCCTGTGTTGAGGATCAGCGTGGCAGATGTGTTGTTGCCCATCCTTAACACCAGGGGGTGGCCCAACAGGAAGTCATCCTTACCACCTGGGGGCGGCCCAACAGGAAGTCATCCTTACCACCTGGGGGCGGCCCACCAGGTAGTCATCCTTACCACCTGGGGGCGGCCCAACAGGAAGTCCAGGATTCAAGTGTTCCCTATTCCCTATATAGCACACTACTTTTGACCTGAGTCCTATGAGCCCTGGTCCAAAGTAGTGCACTATGCACTGAGTACAAAATTAGAAGCATCATAAGAAACTCTGGAATAAGAGGTCATCCAATAAGAAACTCTGGAATAAGAGGTCATCCAATAAGAAACTCTGGAATAACAGGTCATCCAGTACCAACTCTGGAATAAGAAGCTGTACATCAGGGACTTATTGTACCTTCCTGGAATTACTTTCTATCTGTGATTGTAGATGTAACTATTGTCAATGTGCTCTCTCTCTCTCTCTCTCTCTCTCTCTCTCTCTCTCTCTCTCTCTCTCTCTCTCTCTCTCTCTTCTCTCTCTCTCCCTCTCTCTCTCTCTCTCTCTCTCTCTCCTCTCTCTCTCTCTCTCTCTCTCTCCCTCTCTCTCTCTCTCTCTCCCCTCTCTCTCTCTCTCTCTCTCTCTCTCTCTCTCTCGGACGAAAGGCTGGCCAGGCGGCCGGCAGAGTGTACGTGCAGTGACTGTATTGGCCAGGCGAGGGCAGTATTGCTTCAGCGGTGAAGCATCTTATAATACTGTAGTCAGCAGAATTGAGATGAACAGTCATAGAAAGAGGTCTTCTGTTACGCTGAATCTAAATGTGTTAAAATACTGCTTTGAAATTCAACATGTATATATTGTTAAGCTGTGTCTTCGTAAATATATCCTGTCTTGTAGGCCTAAAAGTTAATGAGATGCTTGTCATTTAATGGACTGAACTGTACAAAGGACTATGGCTACTCTGATCGACGCTATAAACAATTAGCTAGAAATGGCACAAAAAGTGAATCCAAATGAAGTCCGTGGAGTCAAATCAAATCAAATCAAATGTATTTACATAGCCCTTCGTACATCAGCTGATATCTCAAAGTGCTGTACAGAAACCCAGCCTAAAACCCCAAACCAGCAAGCAATGCAGGTGTAGAAGCACGGTGGCTAGGAAAAACTCACTAGAAAGGCCAAAACCTAGGAAGAAACCTAGAGAGGAACCAGGCTATGTGGGGTGGCCCAAACAGCAAGCAATGCAGGTGTAGAAGCACGGTGTCTGAGTGTTGTTGTTGTAAATGATTCTCGGCCTTCCACAAACACGTTCATTCATTTTACTAGCTAGCGGTCTGACTTTGCTTTGTAGTCCAGATGAATTTCCTCCTCACTCTCCTGTACAGCCGACATTCCAGAGGATTCTTTTGTGTTCCGAACACCTCCCACTTTCTCACTTCTCTCTCTCTCTCTCTTCCTGTATCCGTTGGTAGGTCTCCTAGCAACGACAGATCTCGGATTGCCAGTGAGGGAAACACCTGCGCCTCATAATAGCCGTTAATATAGGTCACTGCAGTGTGTTTTTCTTTCATTCAGCACGCAGCCCAAATGGCACCCGATTCCCTTTATAGTGAACTACTTTCTGACCAGGGCCCATAGTGCACCACATACTGTATATATATATGTAAACACTAGAGACTGAATGGAGGAACGTGATCTAGCTCTGTCATCATCTACAGCGGTAGTGAGTGACTAAGAGGTTTGACTGATGCTACACCCATAGTGGGAGTCTGAGATGTGAGACAGCTCTATTCTGTCTGTCTGTCTGTCTGTCTGTCTCTCTGTCTGTCTGTCTGTCTGTCTGTCTCTGTGTGTGTGTGTGTCTGTCTGTGTGTTTATGTGTGTCTGTCTGTCTGTATGTCTGACTGTCTGTGTGTGTGTGTGTGTGTGTGTGTATCTGTCTGTGTGTTTATGTGTGTCTGTCTGTCTGTATGTCTGACTGTCTGTGTGTGTGTGTGTGTGTGTGTGTGTATCTGTCTGTCTGTCTGTCTGTCTTGTCTGTCTGTCTGTCTTGTCTGTTTGTCTGTCTGTCTGTCTGTCTGTCTGTGTGTCTGTGTATCTGTCTGTGTATCTGTCTGTGTGCCTGTCTGTGTGCCTGTCTGTCTCTCTGTCTGTCTGTGTGTGTGTGTGTCTGTGTGTGTGTGTGTGTGTGTGTGTCTGTCTGTCTGTCTCTGTTTGTGAGTGTGTGTGTGTGTGTGTGTGTGTGTGTGCGCGTCTGTGTGTGTGTGTGTGCGTGCGTGCGTGTCTGTCTGTCTGCCAGTCTGTCTGTCTGTCTGGCTGTCTGTGTGTGTGTGTGTCTGTCTGTGTGTCTGTGTGCCTGTCTGTCTCTCTGTCTGTCTGTGTGTGTGTGTATCTGTGTGTGTGTGTATCTGTGTGTGTGTGTCTGTGTCTGTCTGTCTCTGTTTGTGAGTGTGTGTGTGTGTGTGTGTGTGTCTGTGTGTGTATGTGTGTGTGTGTGTGTGTGTGTGTGAACCTTGAGTCAGAGCTGAATCGTTTTCACACCACTTCAACTACAAGTCAGAAACAGAACTAAATTAAAATGAAAGTGGTTTAAAGGGGAACAGTGACGTCATGGAATTGACTCTGCACATCTCTAACCCTTGCAGCAACACCTACAAGGAAACCTTGAGAGATAATCATGATATTTATTAAGATGATCGAGTGTCTCTGGGACCACAGGAAGCTGCAGGCAATACTACAACTACAGCAATCACAACCTAGCTCACAGATACAGTTTAGCTGTCAACAACACAGTAGACCACCTTTAAGGATTGGTCAGAGGAATGGAGTACGAGGTGATTGGTCAGAGGACTGGAGAACGAACAACACAACAGAGCACCTTTAAGGATTGGCCAGAGGAATGGAGAACGAGGTGATTGGTCAGAGGACTGGAGAACGAACAACACAACAGAGCACCTTTAAGGATTGGCCAGAGGAATGGAGAACGAGGTGATTGGTCAGAGGACTGGAGAACGAACAACACAACAGAGCACCTTTAAGGATTGGTCAGAGGACTGGAGAACGAGGTGATTGGTCAGAGGACTGGAGAACGAACAACACAACAGAGCACCTTTAAGGATTGGTCAGAGGACTGGAGAACGAGGTGATTGGTCAGAGGACTGGAGAATGAACAACACAACAGATCACCTTTAAGGATTGGTCAGAGGAATGGAGAACGAACAACACAACAGAGCACATTTAAGGATTGGTCAGAGGAATGGAGAACGAACAACACAACAGAGCACATTTAAGGATTGGTCAGAGGAATGGAGAACGAGGTGATTGGTCAGAGGACTGGAGAACGAGGTGATTGGTCAGAGGAATGGAGAACGAACAACACAACAGATCACCTTTAAGGATTGGTCAGAGGAATGGAGAACGAGGTGATTGGTCAGAGGAATGGAGAACGAACAACACAACAGAGCACCTTTAAGGATTGGTCAGAGGAATGGAGAACGAACAACACAACAGAGCACATTTAAGGATTGGTCAGAGGAATGGAGAACGAACAACACAACAGAGCACCTTTAAGGCTTGGCCAGAGGACTGGAGAAAGAAGTATGTAAGATAGACAGACAGACATCTCCACATTTTGTTACGTTACAGCCGTATTCTAAAAATTGTGTAAATAAATTGGGGCGAAGGTTCACCTTCCAACAGGACAACAACCCTAAGCACACAGCCAAGACAACGCAGGAGTGGCTTCGGGACAAGTCTCTGATTGTCCTTGAGTGGCCCAGCCAGAGCCCAGACATCTCTGGAGAGACCTGAAAATAGCTGTGCAGCGACTCTCCCCATCCAACCTGACAGAGCTTGAGAGGATCTGCAGAGAAGAATGGGAGAAACTCCCCAAATACAGGTGTGCCAAGCTTGTAGTGTCATACCCAAGAAGACTCTAGGCTGTAATCACTACCAAGGGTGATACAACAAAGTACTGAGGAAAGGGTCTGGATACTTATGTAAATGTGATATTTGCAAAAATGTCTAAAAACTTGTTTTTGGTTTGTCATCATGGGGTATTGTGATGTCATCATGGGGTATTGTGATGTCATCATGGGGTATTGTGATGTCATCATGGGGTAATTCGATGTCATCATGGGGTAATTCGATGTCATTATGGGGTATTGTGATGTCATTATGGGGTATTGTGATGTCATCATGGGGTATTGTGATGTCATCATGGGGTATTGTGATGTCATTATGGGGTAATGTGATGTCATTATGGGGTATTGTGATGTCATCATGGGGTATTGTGATGTCATTATGGGGTATTGTGATGTCATTATGGGGTATTGTGATGTCATTATGGGGTAATGTGATGTCATTATGGGGTATTGTGATGTCATTATGGGGTATTGTGATGTCATTATGGGGTAATGTGATGTCATTATGGGGTATTGTGATGTCATTATGGGGTATTGTGATGTCATTATGCGGTATTGTGATGTCATTATGGGGTAATGTGATGTCATTATGCGGTATTGTGATGTCATTATGGGGTATTGTGATGTCATTATGGGGTATTGTGATGTCATTATGGGGTAATGGGATGTCATTATGGGGTATTGTGATGTCATTATGGGGTATTGTGATGTCATCATGGGGTAATTCGATGTCATCATGGGGTAATTCGATGTCATTATGGGGTATTGTGATGTCATTATGGGGTATTGTGATGTCATCATGGGGTATTGTGATGTCATCATGGGGTATTGTGATGTCATTATGGGGTATTGTGATGTCATCATGGGGTATTGTGATGTCATTATGGGGTATTGTGATGTCATTATGGGGTATTGTGATGTCATTATGGGGTAATGTGATGTCATTATGGGGTATTGTGATGTCATTATGGGGTATTGTGATGTCATTATGGGGTAATGTGATGTCATTATGGGGTATTGTGATGTCATTATGGGGTATTGTGATGTCATTATGCGGTATTGTGATGTCATTATGGGGTAATGTGATGTCATTATGCGGTATTGTGATGTCATTATGGGGTATTGTGATGTCATTATGGGGTATTGTGATGTCATTATGGGGTAATGGGATGTCATTATGGGGTATTGTGATGTCATTATGGGGTATTGTGATGTCATTATGGGGTAATGAGTGTAGATTGATTAGTGAAAAAAACGATTGAATCCATTTTTAGAATAAGGCTGTAACGTATCAACATGTGGGTAAAGGGAAGGGGTCTGAATACATTGTAGGCTGCAAGGAACTTTACCTATGAGACAGCCTACAAGGCAGCACTCTGACTTATCAGCCTCGGAGGCTGAAATTGAATCTGATCAGCCTGTCAGGAATGGCGCTCTCCCACTGTACATATAAATATTATCCATAAAACATGAAGTGTCCCTTCTCGTTATACACATCATGTAACGCTAACAATCAACATAGATAACAAGACTACCTAGCTAGCTCACAAGACTAGCCAAGCTGCGTTGGGTAGTATTCTGTAACATGAATGGTTTTACAATCAACATAGATAACAAGACTACCTAGCTAGCTCACAAGACTAGCCAAGCTGCGTTGTTCCATGCATGCAATTGACTGTGGTCTTGGGGGGCAGCACTCAGCCTGTCCTGTTTTGATTATCTCGTGATCTCGACAAAAACAACTCTTGTTATGTTGTGACCACAGTAAAGGTTCCTAGCACAGTAGAGGTTCCTAGCATGCTGCACACATCAACGGGAAGACAGTTAAACCAGCACCACGTGATGTTACTGAGAAATGGAGTCGGAGTCTACAAGTCCAAAAGGCTTGTCCAGCATTGGCTTTATGTTCAATACATTTACGTAATAAAGCAACAGGAAGAGCAGGCTTCATATGCCCATGCATTACCCTCCACAGATCAATACGCAACTATTTACATCCACTGTATCCAATTATCACTTGTCAACGTGAGAGACTCCTCTAGCAAGGAGAGAGACGTCCCTCCAGAAAGAGAGAGAGAGAGTGAGAGAGAGAGATAGAGAGAGAGAGAGAGAGACGTCCTTCCAGAAAGAGAGAGAGAGAGAGAGAGGGAGAGAGAGAGACGTCCTTCCAGAAAGAGAGAGAAAGACGTCCTTCCAGAAAGAGAGAGAGAGAGAGAGAGAGAGAGACGTCCTTCCAGAAAGAGAGAGAGAGAGAGAAACGTCCTTCCAGAAAGAGAGAGAGAGAGAGAGAGAGACGTCCTTCCAGAAAGAGAGAGAGAGAGCGAGAGATAGAGAGAGAGAGAGAGAGAGACGTCCTTCCAGAAAGAGAGAGAGAGAGAGAGAGAGCGAGAGACGTCCTTCCAGAGAGAGAGAGAGAGAGAGAGAGAGAGACGTCCTTCCAGAAAGAGAGAGAGAGAGAGAGAGACGTCCTTCCAGAAAGAGAGAGAGAGAGAGAGAGAGACGTCCTTCCAGAAAGAGAGAGAGAGAGAGAGAGAGAGACGTCCTTCCAGAAAGAGAGAGAGAGAGAGAGAGAGACATCCTTCCAGAAAGAGAGAGAGAGAGAGAGAGAGAGAGAGAGAGAGAGACGTCCTTCTAGAAAGAGAGAGAGAGAGACGTCCTTCCAGAAAGAGAGAGAGAGAGAGAGAGAGAGAGAGACGTCCTTCCAGAAAGAGAGAGAGAGAGAGAGAGAGACGTCCTTCCAGAAAGAGAGAGAGAGAGAGAGACGTCCTTCCTTCCAGAGACAGAGAGAGCGAGAGACGTCCTTCCAGAGAGAGAGAGAGAGAGAGAGAGAGAGAGAGACGTCCTTCCAGAAAGAGAGAGAGAGAGAGAGACAGAGAGAGAGACGTCCTTCCAGAAAGAGAGAGAGATAGAGACGTCCTTCCAGAAAGAGAGAGAGAGAGACGTCCTTCCAGAGAGAGAGAGAGAGAGAGAGAGAGACGTCCTTCCAGAAAGAGAGAGAGAGAGAGAGACATCCTTCCAGAGAGAGAGAGAGAGAGAGAAAGAGAGAGAGAGAGAGAGACGTCCTTCCAGAAAGAGAGAGAGAAAGAGAGAGAGAGAGAGACGTCCTTCCAGAAAGAGAGAGAGAAAGAGAGAGAGAGAGAGAGAGAGAGAGAGAGAGAGAGAGAGAGAGAGAGAGAGAGACGTCCTTCCAGAAAGCGAGAGAGAAAGAGAGAGAGACGTCCTTCCAGAAAGAGAGAGAGAAAGAGAGAGAGAGAGAGAGACGTCCTTCCAGAAAGAGAGAGAGAAAGAGAGAGAGAGAGAGAGAGACGTCCTTCCAGAAAGAGAGAGAGAGAGAGAGAGAGAGAGAGAGAATAGATAGACAGAGAGAATAGATAGAGAGATAATATATATAGAGGGAATATATATAGAGAGAGAATAGATAGAGAGAGAATATATAGAGAGAGGGGGAATATATATAGAGAGAGAATAGATAGAGAGAGAATATATAGAGAGAGGGGGAATATATATAGAGAGAGAATAGATAGAGAGAGAATATATAGAGAGAGGGGGAATATATATAGAGAGAGAATAGATAGAGAGAGAATATATAGAGAGAGGGGGAATATATATAGAGAGAGAATAGATAGAGAGAGAATATATAGAGAGAGGGGGAATATATATAGAGAGAGAATAGATAGAGAGAGAATATATAGAGAGAGGGGGAATATATATAGAGAGAGAATAGATAGAGAGAGAATATATAGAGAGAGGGGGAATATATATAGAGAGAGAATAGATAGAGAGAGAATATATAGAGAGAGGGGGAATATATATAGAGAGAGAATAGATGAAGAGAGAGAGAAAGAGAGAAAATAGGTAGGGAGAATAGGTAGGGAGAGAGAGAGAGAGAGAATAGATAGGGAGAGAAAAGATAGAGAGAGAACAGATAGAATAGAATAGATAGAGATAGAGAGAAAGAGATAGAATAGGTAGGGAGAGAAAAGATAGAGAGAGAGGGGGCGAGAAAAAGAAAGAGCGAGAGGGAGAGAAAGAGAGAATAGATAGGGAGAGAAAGAGAGAGAGAATAGATATGGAGAGAGAGAAAGAGAGAGGGAGAGATAATGGATAGGGAGAGAAAGAGAGAGAGTTGGAGACAATAGATAGGGAGAGAAAGAGAGAAAGAGAGAGAGAGTTGGAGACAATAGATAGGGAGAGAAAGAGAGAAAGAGAGAGAGAGCGAGAGAGAGAGAGGGGAGAGGAGAGAATAGATAGGGAGAGAAAGAGAGAAAGAGAGAGAGCGAGAGAGAGAGAGGGGAGAGGAGAGAATAGATAGGGAGAGAAAGAGAGAATAGATAGGGAGAGAAAGAGAGAGAATAGATAGGGAGAGAGAGAGAGAGAGAGAGAGAGAGAGCGAGAGATGAGAGAATAGATAGGGAGAGAGAGAGAGAGAGAGAGCGAGAGATGAGAGAATAGATAGGGAGAGAGAGAGAGATAGAGAGAGAGAGAAGGAGAGACAGAGAGAGAGAGAGAGAGAAGGAGAGAGAGGTAGAAGGCCGTCTCATGTGATTGAAACACAGTGTCTAAAATGTCCCCCTATTCTCTATACAGTGCACTACATGTCCCCCTATTCTCTATACAGTGCACTACATGTCCCCCTATTCTCTATACAGTGCACTACATGGCCCCCTATTCTCTATACAGTGCACTACATGGCCCCCTATTCTCTATACAGTGCACTACATGTCCCCCTATTCTCTATACAGTGCACTACATGGCCCCCTATTCTCTATACAGTGAACTACATGTCCCCCTATTCTCTGTACAGTGCACTACATGGCCCCCTATTCTCTATACAGTGCACTACATGTCCCCCTATTCTCTATACAGTGCACTACATGGCCCCCGATTCCAGTATATTCCAGTGAAGATATTTAACAGGAACTCAGTACATGTTAAAGACAGATGATTCCAGTATATACCAGTGAAGATATTTAACAGAAGCATGTGGAAGCTCTGGTTATTCATTTTAATCTTCATATAGTGTCGCGTATCCAACCAGACACTCTCCCAAAGTAACAAGGTTGTTTCACAACGAGGCAAATTAAAAAGTCAATTTGATGCTGCGGCTCTGCATATCATGATGCAAATTCAGCAAATCCTAACGCATTTCCCTGATAACTAAGTTGTTGTAATTGTTGGATGATGACAGGAACACTGTGTTGTATCCCCCCACAGCCAGATGGGGGAAAAACATAAATGATCAGATTTCTTTACAGTGTCAGTTCCACCGGGAACCACCTGGCACTGTAGATTACAACACTTAGTATGTGTCATCGTAATGCTCGTCACTAAATCTGTGTTTACATAATGTTTAGCATGCATGTCCAGGTACAGGGACCACAATATATTCTATATGTTAGATCGATCCCCTGTCTGTTCATATAGAGGTCAAACCCTGTTTAATATTACCGTAAGAGACAGAGTACACGTTCATAACCTTGTAGATAATAATACTTTACTATTAGATATGTTAGATCCCCTGTCTGTTCATATAGAGGTTAAACCTTGTTTAATATTACCGTAAGAGACAGAGTACACGTTCATAACCTTGTAGATAATAATACTTTACTATTAGATATGTTAGATCCCCTGTCTGTTCATATAGAGGTTAAACCTTGTTTAATATTACCGTAAGAGACAGAGTACACGTTCATAACCTTGTAGATAATAATACTTTACTATTAGATATGTTAGATCCCCTGTCTGTTCATATAGAGGTTAAACCCTGTTTAATATTACCGTAAGAGACAGAGTACACGTTCATAACCTTGTAGATAATAATACTTTACTATTCGATATGTTAGATCCCCTGTCTGTCACATATAGAGGTTAAACCCAGTTTAATATTACCGGGGGGGGGGCAGTAAATGGCCCTAAAGTGGCAAAAAAAAAGGCATGTGAACCCTTTGGAATTAACTGGATTTCTGCATCAATTGGTCATACAATTAAGTCACAACAATAGACAAACACAGTCATCAAATCAAATCAATTTATATAGCCCTTCGTACATCAGCTGATATCTCAAAGTGCTGTACAGAAACCCAGCCTAAAACCCCAAACAGCAAGCAATGCAGGTGTAGAAGCACGGTGTGCTTAAACTAATAACACACAAATTATGGTATTTTTCTTGTCTATATTGAATACATAATTTAAACATTCACAGTGTAGGTTGTAAAAAGTATGTGAACCCCCCAAGGCTAATGACTTCTCCAAAAGCTAATTGGAGTCAGGAGTCAGTTAACCTGGAGCCCAATCAATAAGATGAGATTGGAGATGTTGGTTAGAGCTGCCTAGAAGTATAAAAAACACTCACAAAATGTTAGTTTGCTGTTCACAAGAAGCATTGCCTGATGTGACCCATGCCTCAAACAAAAGTATCTCTAAAAGCCTTGACGTTCATCAGTCCACGGTAAGACTAATTGTGGCCGTCCTGCAAAGATGACTGCAAGAGCACAGCGCAGAATGTTCAATGAGGTTAAGAAGAATACTAGAGTGTCAGCTAAAGACTTACAGAAATCTCTGGAACATCTCTGTTGATGAGTCTACGATACGTAAAACACTAAACTAGAATGGTGTTCATGGGAGGACAAAGAGAAGCCACTACTGTCCAAAGAAAATATCATTTCTTCACGTCTGAAGTTTACAAAAGAGTGGCCCAGTCAGAGTCCTGACCTCAACCCGATTGAGATGCTGTGGCATGACCTCAAGAGAGCAGTTCACACCAGACATCCCAAGAATATTGCTGAACTGAAACAGTTTTGTAAAGAGGAATGGTCCAAAATTCCTCTTGACCGTTGTGCAGGTCTGATACACAACTACAGAAAACGTTTGGTTGAGGTTATTGCTGCCAAAGGAGGGTCAACCAGTTATTAAATCCAAGAGTTCACATACTTTTCCCACCCTGCATTGAGGAAAGGGAAAGAGGGTGTAACCTAGTCAGTTGTACAACAGAACACATTCAACTGAAATGTGTCCTCTGCATTTAACCCAACCTACTCTGAATCAGACAGGTGCCTTAATCGACAACCACGTCTTCGACGTTTGTGGAACAGTGTGAATGTTTACATGGTGTATTCAATTGTTTGTGTGTTTATTAGTTCAAGCAGACTGTGTTTATTTACTGTTGTGACTTAGATGAAGATCAGATAAAAATAATCACTGTAAACAGTCAATGGACCTACATTCATACAGGTTGACTGTCCAGCTGGCTAATAATCACTGTGCACAGTCAATGGACCTACATTCATACAGGTTGACTGTCCAGCTGGCTAGTAATCACTGTGCACAGTCAATGGACCTACATTCATACAGGTTGACTGTCCAGCTGCCTAGTAATCACTGTGCACAGTCAATGGACCTACATTCATACAGGTTGACTGTCCAGCTGGTTAGTAATCACTGTGCACAGTCAATGGACCTACATTCATACAGGTT
This sequence comes from Oncorhynchus mykiss, assembly GCF_057628025.1. NCBI lineage: Eukaryota > Metazoa > Chordata > Actinopteri > Salmoniformes > Salmonidae > Oncorhynchus > Oncorhynchus mykiss. The sequence goes on from NW_028322102.1 coordinate 1,192,139, forward strand.
GACTGTCCAGCTGGCTAATAATCACTGTGCACAGTCAATGGACCTACATTCATACAGGTTGACTGTCCAGCTGGCTAGTAATCACTGTGCACAGTCAATGGACCTACATTCATACAGGTTGACTGTCCAGCTGCCTAGTAATCACTGTGCACAGTCAATGGACCTACATTCATACAGGTTGACTGTCCAGCTGGTTAGTAATCACTGTGCACAGTCAATGGACCTACATTCATACATGTTGACTGTCCAGCTGCCTAGTAATCACTGTGCACAGTCAATGGACCTACATTCATACAGGTTGACTGTCCAGCTGCTTAGTAATCACTGTGCACAGTCAATGGACCTACATTCATACAGGTTGACTGTCCAGCTGCCTAGTAATCACTGTGCACAGTCAATGGACCTACATTCATACAGGTTGACTGTCCAGCTGCCTAATAATCACTGTGCACAGTCAATGGACCTACATTCATACAGGTTGACTGTCCAGCTGCCTAGTAATCACTGTGCACAGTCAATGGACCTACATTCATACAGGTTGACTGTCCAGTTGGATAGTAATCACTGTGCACAGTCAATGGACCTACATTCATACAGGTTGACTGTCCAGCTGCCTAGTAATCACTGTGCACAGTCAATGGACCTACATTCATACAGGTTGACTGTCCAGCTCGCTCGCTAATATTTACTAGAAATTTCCCCAAAAGATGGATAGAGGACTACTTTTTTGCTAATTTTTAGGAAATAAAATCAAATTTTAGTGCGGTCCTCCGGACCTCGTTGAAGACGAAATCGTCCCCGGGGGTAAAATGAGTCTGACATCCCTGCTGTATAATATTACCGTAAGAGTACAGAGTTCACCTTGATAACCATGCATTACCTTACCGTAAGAGACTGTACAGGCGTCACCTTGATAAGCTGTATATCGTTACCGTAAGAGACTGTGTAGACTTTACCTTGATAACCCTGCATTACCTTACCGTAAGAGACTGTGTAGACTTCACCTTGATAAGGCTGTATATCGTTACCGTAAGAGACTGTGTAGACTTCACCTTGATAACGCTGCATTACCTTAACGTAAGAGACTCAAAGTCTCTTCAAAGTCAACAACACAGATGGAACAGACTTTGTTTCAAAGGTATTTTGTTTCGTTAAGTTGTAGTGCAGCGAAAACACAAAGAAGCAGTTGAAACATCCAGTTGAGAAAGTTTATTCAGAAGTCAGTAGTGAATTGGAAACAGTCAACGGTAAAATCCTATACAATAACGATGTATGATGGAGGAGGAGGGAGTTAGTTGTGTTCACTGCAAAGAAAACACAAACCTTACCCAGAAAATCAACGATAGGCAGATTCTCACATACCAATTCTTTATAGTCCCTGTCATTTCAAAACTTTAAAAAACTTTTTTTTTTGTATTCTTTTTTTTTTTGGTGGAGGGGGGGGGGGATATAAATGCAAACCTGTTAATCTAATGCAATGTTAATACAAAATAAAAGTCATGATAAATTCCACATAAAGAAAAAATATGAAATGAAAATAAAATCCTATATACAAACCTCTGTACAAAGCGGGAATATGGATAGAAAAAGATAAACCACTGAATAAAAATGGATGTTTTCTGTAACTATGGATACAAAAGATAAACCACAGAATAAAAAGCATGGTTTCCTGTTACTATGTGCTCCCAGCTCCTAAGGGCAGGTGGGAGGGGTCAGAATGTTGGTCGTCACTCACCAGCCTGTCTATTGGTCAAAGACAGAACCAGAGAACGCTTCATTCACCTGGTTCTGATTCTATATTCATTTCACTCATTCTAAAGGTTCTATAGGTGGAACACGATCTCATAGCATTACAAAGGCCTGAACTGGTATCACGTGGAGAATGGAGTCCTAGATGGTAGATAGCGTCAATAAATTCAGTGACCAGTAATCATGTGAAACTGATTCACCTATCTAACCTATGGTAAAGTAGACCGCATCATCACACTTGAGGCAAAAAATTGAAAAGGATCAATGAGGCTCTGCCACAAAATGGCACCCTATTCCCTACGTAGTGCACTACTTTTAACCAGAGCCCTATCGGCCGTGGCCAAAAGTAGTGCACTATATGGGGAATAGATTGCAGAGGGGAAAGAACCTTGTGTGTTTTAAATCGGGTGTCTTAATGTCATTGTTTATTGTACAATTCCTGAATCGATGGAGGCTTGTTTCCTGGTGGTCTTAGGGGGAGGAGGAGGAGGGGTCTTGCTGGGAAGAGGAGGTGGCAAATGCTATTCAAAAAAAGAAAAGAGAGAATACAGAAATATTAAGACACCTTTATAAGACATTATGAAGGCTTATACATACTTATAACACGTTGTGAAGCTTTAAACTCAGCTTATACATCCTTATAACACGTTGTGGAGCTTTAAACTCAGCTTATACATCCTTATAAACACGTTGTGAAGCTTTAAACTCAGTTTATACATCCTTATAAACACGATGTGAAGCTTTAAACTCAGTTTATACATCCTTATAAACACGATGTGAAGCTTTAAACTCGGCTTATACATACTTATAACACGTTGTGAAGCTTTAAACTCAGCTTATACATCCTTATAAACACGTTATGAAGCTTTAAACTCAGTTTATACATCCTTATAAACACGTTATGAAGCTTTAAACTCAGCTTATACATCCTTATAAACACGTTGTGAAGCTTTAAACTCAGCTTATACATCCTTATAAACACCTTGTGAAGTTTTAAACTCAGTTTATACATCCTTATAAACACGTTGTGAAGCTTTAAACTCAGCTTATACATCCTTATAAACACCTTGTGAAGTTTTAAACTCAGCTTATACATCCTTATAAACACCTTGTGAAGCTTTAAACTCAGTTTATACATCCTTATAAACACGTTGTGAAGCTTTAAACTCAGCTTATACATCCTTATAAACACGTTATGAAGCTTTAAACTCAGCTTATACATCCTTATAAACACGATGTGAAGCTTTAAACTCAGCTTATACATCCTTATAACACGTTGTGAAGCTTTAAACTCAGCTTATACATCCTTATAAACACGATGTGAAGCTTTAAACTCAGCTTATACATCCTTATAACACGTTGTGAAGCTTTAAACTCAGCTTATACATCCTTATAAACACGATGTGAAGCTTTAAACTCAGCTTATACATCCTTATAAACACGATGTGAAGCTTTAAACTCAGCTTATACATCCTTATAACACGTTATGAAGCTTTAAACTCAGCTTATACATCCTTATAACACGTTATGAAGCTTTAAACTCAGCTTATACATCCTTATAAACACGATGTGAAGCTTTAAACTCAGCTTATACATCCTTATAAACACGATGTGAAGCTTTAAACTCAGCTTATACATCCTTATAACACGTTATGAAGCTTTAAACTCAGTTTATACATCCTTATAACACGTTGTGAAGCTTTAAACTCAGATGCTTCAAGGAGATTAAAGAAAGATGAATATCCTGGAAATGTAGCAGGTCATCTCACAACTCAGCAGTTAAAGATCCCTGAGATTCTGCTGCCAACACACTGACTCAACTATCTAGCCACTTTAATAATGGAAACGTTGATGTAATAAATGTATCACTAGCCACCTTATATGTTTATATACCCTACATTACTCATCTCATATGTATATACTGTACTCTACACAAGACTCAATGACACCAGCAGTCAAGGCCTTGGAGTCAAACCCGCTGTCACTAGCTGGGAAAATCTGATTGTAATGTCCCTCCCCCACTAATCTAGTCTGACTCCAGTTTACTGCCTGTCCCTCCCCACTAATCTAGTCTGACTCCAGTTTACTGCCTGTCCCTCCCCACTAATCTAGTCTGACTCCAGTTTACTGCCTGTCCCTCCCCACTAATCTAGTCTGACTCCAGTTTACTGCCTGTCCCCTCCCCCACTAATCTAGTCTGACTCCAGTTTACTGCCTGTCCCTCCCCCACTAATCTAGTCTGACTCCAGTTAACTGCCTGTCCCTCCCCAATAATCTAGTCTGACTCCAGTTTACTGACCGTCCCTCCCCTACTAATCTAGTCTGCTCCAGTTTACTGCCTGTCCCCCCCCCCCACTAATCTAGTCTGACTCCAGTTTACTGCCTGTCCCTCCCCTACTAATCTAGTCTGACTCCAGTTTACTGCCTGTCCCTCCCCAACTAATCTAGTCTGACTCCAGTTTACTGCCTGTCCCTCCCCCACTAATTTAGTCTGACTCCAGTTTACTGCCTGTCCCTCCCCTACTAATCTAGTCTGACTCCAGTTTACTGCCTGTCCCCCCCCCCACTAATCTAGTCTGACTCCAGTTTACTGCCTGTCCCTCCCCACTAATTTAGTCTGACTCCAGTTTACTGCATGTCCCTCCCCTACTAATCTAGTCTGACTTCAGTTTACTGCCTGTCCCTCCCCACTAATCTAGTCTGACTCCAGTTTACTGCCTGTCCCTCCCCTACTAATCTAGTCTGACTCCAGTTTACTGCCTGTCCCTCCCCTACTAATCTAGTCTGACTCCAGTTTACTGACCGTCCCTCCCCACTAATCTAGTCTGACTCCAGTTAACTGCCTGTCCCTCCCCCACTAATCTAGCCTGACTCCAGTTTACCACCTGTTTCCCCCCAGTGAGACTAATCTAGCCTGACGCCTGTTTACCCCCCAGTGAGACTAATCTAGCCTGACTCCAGTTTACTGCCAAGTCTCCCCCTCCCAGTGAGACTAATCTAGCTTGACTCTGTAGGTTCGGAGGAGACAGGCTGAGGTAGGAGGAGACATGCTGAGGTAGGAGGAGACAGGTTCAGGTAGGAGAAGACAGGCTGAGGTAGGAGGAGACAGGCTGAGGCAGGAGGAGATAGGCTGAGGCAGGAGGAGACAGGCTGAGGCAGGAGGAAACAGGCTGAGGCAGGAGGCAGGCTGAGGTAGGAGGAGACATGCTGAGGTAGGAGGAGACATGCTGAGGTAGGAGGATACAGGTTCAGGTAGGAGAAGACAGGCTGAGGTAGGAGGAGACAGGCTGAGGCAGGAGGAGACAGGCTGAGGCAGGAGGAAACAGGCTGAGGCAGGAGGCAGGCTGAGGTAGGAGGAGACATGCTGAGGTAGGAGGAGACATGCTGAGGTAGGAGGAGACAGGTTCAGGTAGGAGAAGACAGGCTGAGGTAGGAGGAGACAGGCTGAGGCAGGAGGAGACATGCTGAGGCAGGAGGAAACAGGCTGAGGCAGGAGGAGACAGGCTGAGGAAGGAGGAGACAGGCTGAGGCAGGAGGAGACAGGCTGAGGCAGGAGGAGACAGGCTGAGGAAGGAGGAGACAGGCTGAGGTAGGAGGAGACAGGCTGAGGCAGGAGGAGACAGGCTGAGGCAGGAGGAGACAGGCTGAGGCAGGAGGAGACAGGCTGAGGCAGGAGGAGACAGGCTGAGGCAGGAGGAGACAGGCTGAGGCAGGAGGAGACAGGCTGAGGCAGGAGGAGACAGGCTGAGGCAGGAGGAGACAGGCTGAGGTAGGAGGAGACAGGCTGAGGTAGGAGGAGACAGGCTGAGGTAGGAGGAGACAGGCTGATGCAGGAGGAGACAGGCTGAGGCAGGAACAGACAGGCTGAGGCAGGAGGAGACAGGCTGAGGTAGGAGGAGACAGGCTGAGGCAGGAGGAGGCAGGCTGAGGCAGGAGGAGACAGGCTGATGCAGGAGGAGACAGGCTGAGGCAGGAACAGACAGGCTGAGGCAGGAGGAGACAGGCTGAGGCAGGAGGACCATCAGGCTGTAGCCACCAGGACAGACATGGTGGAGGAGGAGAGGAGTGTGTTGCTGAGGACTGTGGACACTCCCTCCCTCCCTCCCTCCCTCCCTCCCTCCCTCCCTCCCTCCCTCCCTCGTGATGATGGGCTGTTGTTCCATTAACCGTAGTATTGACGTGGCATCATTAAGGTGCTGTTCTTAGCCCACATTAAAAACCTACCCTTTGATGGTGTGTCAGGGGAGGGGTGGAGGGACTCGTCAAGTCTTCATTATCTCCTAGCAGGTTCCCATAATCAGCAGAGATGCCCTTCACGGGCAGGGGAGGAGGAGTCTCTCCTTTATCAACCCCCATCCCATTCAGCTCCAGACCTGAGAGACAGACAGACAGGCAGAGAGACAGGCAGAGACAGAGAGAGACAGAGAGACAGGGAGACAGACACAGAGAGACAGACACAGAGAGACCGAGAGAGAGAGACAGACAGAGAGACAGAGAGAGAAAGACAGATAGACAGAGAGACAGAGAGACAGACACAGAGAGAAACAGAGACAGACACAGAGAGAAACAGAGAGACAGACACAGAGAGACAGAGACAGACAGAGACAGACAGACACAGAGACACAGAGAGACAGAGAGACAGAGAGACAGAGAGAGAGAGAGAGAGAGAGAGAGAGAGACAGACAGAGAGACAGAGAGAGAGACACAGAGAGACAGAGAGAGAGAGAGAGACAGAGGACAATCTTTATTTCTGAGGTCACCACTCATCCCCAAGGGAAACAGCTGAATGCATACGACAGCAACAACACTGGAAACCAGAGATGCTCGCTCGCTCTGTCTGTCTGTCTGTCTGTCTGTCTGTCTGTCTGTCTGTCTGTCTGTCTGTCTGTCTGTCTGTCTGTCTGTCTGTCTGTCTGTCTGTCTGTCTGCTTTATTTATTCACAACAAACAAAACAAGCAATAGACAACAACAAGAGACAGACAACAACAAGGAGACAACAAACACAGTTTGCAGGTGTGGCTGGAAGCCCAAAAGCTGATATAAAACCCAGAATAAAAACGATATACAATACACAAGTACCAAAATGAACAGATATCAAAACATAGTAATTATTCAGATGGTGCCAGTGGTGAATAGTCTTACACATTGTCTTTTGTATGATGAGTAATATGTGTAGGTAGGAGACGTATGTACTGGCCCAGACAATATCACAGTACATGAGATCTGGGTCAACGCAGCTCTAGTGTAGAGTTGAGAAGCGAACCTGATGAACCAAACCACTCTGATGATTCCAACAGATTTCATCACTTTGCTACAGACAAAATGAATATGTTCCTACCAGGATAACGTTTCATCGATTAGAGCTCTGAGGAACCTAGTGGATGTGGCTCTGGTTCCGTTTAATTTAATATAATCAAGTTGGATGTATTAATGCTTAAAGAGAATTTGTTTATCTGGAATCATTTTGAAAATGTGGCCCGAGTTGGTTTCATTTAATTAGTGAATCAAAAATGCTTGGGTGATACAATCTAATTGGTATCATCAGTAAAGAGAAGGGAGGTACGGTAGGAGAACCAACAGCAAGGTCATTGATATAGATTAGGAATAACAGAGGGCAAAATAGTACGATGAAAACTAGACTGGTAAAACCCTCACCCTGCACTATGAAAACTAGACTGGTAAAACCCTTACCCTCCACTATGAAAACTAGACTGGTAAAACCTTACCCTCCACTATGAAAACTAGACTGGTAAAACCCTCACCCTCCACTATGAAAACTAGACTGGTAAAACCTTACCCTCCACTATGAAAACTAGACTGGTAAAACCCTCACCCTCCACTATGAAAACTAGACAGGTAAAACCCTCACCCTGCACTATGAAAACTAGACTGGTAAAACCCTCACCCTCCACTATGAAAAGTAGACTGGTAAAACCCTCACCCTCCACTATGAAAAGTAGACTGGTAAAACCCTCACCCTCCACTATGAAAACTAGACTGGTAAAACCCTCACCCTCCACTATGAAAACTAGACTGGTAAAACCCTCACCACTAACCCCTACCCTCCACTATGAAAACTAGACTGGTAAAACCCTCACCCTCCACTATGAAAACTAGACTGGTAAAACCCTCACCCTCCACTATGAAAACTAGACTGGTAAAACCCTCACCCTCCACTATGAAAACTAGACTGGTAAAACCCTCACCCTCCACTATGAAAACTAGACTGGTAAAACCCTCACCACTAACCCTCACCCTCCACTATGAAAACTAGACTGGTAAAACCCTCACCCTCCACTATGAAAACTAGACTGGTAAAACCCTCACCCTCCACTATGAAAACTAGACTGGTAAAACCCTCACCCTCCAATATGAAAACTAGACTGGTAAAACCCTCACCCTCCACTATGAAAACTAGACTGGTAAAACCCTCACCCTCCACTATGAAAACTAGACTGGTAAAACCCTCACCCTCCATTATGAAAACTAGACTGGTAAAACCCTCACCCCCCACTATGAAAACTAGACTGGTAAAACCCTCACCCTCTACTATGAAAACTAGACTGGTAAAACCCTCACCCTCCACTATGAAAACTAGACTGGTAAAACCCTCACCACTAACCCTCACCCTCCACTATGAAAACTAGACTGGTAAAACCCTCACCCTCCACTATGAAAACTAGACTGGTAAAACCCTCACCCTCCACTATGAAAACTAGACTGGTAAAACCCTCACCCTCCAATATGAAAACTAGACTGGTAAAACCATCACCCTCCACTATGAAAACTAGACTGGTAAAACCCTCACCCTCCACTATGAAAACTAGACTGGTAAAACCCTCACCCTCCACTATGAAAACTAGACTGGTAAAACCCTCACCCCCCACTATGAAAACTAGACTGGTAAAACCCTCACCCTCCACTATGAAAACTAGACTGGTAAAACCCTCACCACTAACCCTTACCCTCCACTATGAAAACTAGACTGGTAAAACCCTCACCCCCCACTATGAAAACTAGACTGGTAAAACCCTCACCCTCCACTATGAAAACTAGACAGGTAAAACCCTCACCCTCCACTATGAAAACTAGACTGGTAAAACCCTCACCCTCCACAATGAAAACTAGACTGGTAAAACCCTCACCCTCCACTATGAAAACTAGACTGGTAAAACCCTCACCCCCCACTATGAAAACTAGACTGGTAAAACCCTCACCCTCCACTATGAAAACTAGACTGGTAAAACCCTCACCACTAACCCTTACCCTCCACTATGAAAACTAGACTGGTAAAACCCTCACCCCCCACTATGAAAACTAGACTGGTAAAACCCTCACCCTCCACTATGAAAACTAGACAGGTAAAACCCTCACCCTCCACTATGAAAACTAGACTGGTAAAACCCTCACCACTAACCCTTACCCTCCACTATGAAAACTAGACAGGTAAAACCCTCACCACTAACCCTCACCCTCCACTATGAAAACTAGACAGGTAAAACCCTCACCCTCCACTATGAAAACTAGACAGGTAAAACCCTCACCCTCCACTATGAAAATTAGACTGGTAAAACCCTCACCCTCTACTATGAAAACTAGACTGGTAAAACCCTCACCCTCCACTATGAAAACTAGACTGGTAAAACCCTCACCCTCCACTATGAAAACTAGACTGGTAAAACCCTCACCCTCCACTATGAAAACTAGACTGGTAAAACCCTCACCCTCCACTATGAAAACTAGACTGGTAAAACCCTCACCCTCCACTATGAAAACTAGACAGGTTTTGAACTCTGTGTCACACCACAGGATATCTTGGCCCTGGTAGATACACAGCCGTTTGCATTAACACATTGTTCTCTATCATAAACATGAACTATATATCCAAATTATATGTTAAATCATGACACACATAATAATGCAATCTAGAAAGTAATATTTAATGATCGACCGTGTCAAACACTTTGGGATAAATCTCAAAAGATACCGTTCATTGTTGTTCACGGATGTAAAGATTTTATCCACGTGTTGAGAAAGAGCCGTATCTGTGGAGTAGTTTTTCATTAAAAACATATTGGTGCTCATATAGAATATAGTGTTGATTTAAATGTTTCAGCATTCTCTTATGCAGCAATTTTTCTAGGACTTTAGAAAAACATGGTAGTACAGATATTTGGGGTGATAATTTGTAAAATATCTTGGATCTCCAGATTTATAGAGAGAGGTATAACTTTGGCAATTTTCTAATTTTTAGGAACAATACCAGTTGGGATTGATTTGGTGAAGATGTACGTTATAAAGAGGCTCAGTGATCGAGGTACACACCGATTTCACCACAGAGACACCGATCTCATCATGACCTGCCGCTGATATCTTTAAGTTACCGATGATCTCCATCGCCTCCCATCAGGAGGATCACACTGAAGCAGAGACGGGACATGTAACCCAGGGGGAGTTCCATCCGTTTTCTCTGTTGTCTTTGACAGAGAGGAACCCACATTCACAAAAAATGTTTTTACTTAACTGACATGAAATAACATCAGGATCAGTATAGGTCTTATTTCCAACAGGACATTGACATGGGGGAGTTGTACAGGCCTTTTTTCTTACTCAACAGATGATTGATGAACCTTTTACACAACTTTTCATAATTTTTTTTTTACTGAGGGTTTTATGAGACCGGGTTGAGAAAACCCAAGGTTTCCAGAACCTTCTGCTGCTCTCTTACGTGACTTAACTAAGGCAAATCAATGGTGAAATACAGAAATTGAAAGATGTGAGTCTGGCAAGCAGACTCCAAATCAGCCTGAATATATATATATATCATCAATCAACATCTTAAAGCGATCATAATTACTTCAGTTAAATATTCTACATTCTACTAATCATTCCCATCTGTTCATTTTCCAGTTGCCGAAGAAAAGTGGAAAGTGGTCATAAATTTCAATTAAAAGTACACCTGTTATTACCTGCCACATTATTTAAAGAATCAATAAGGGAGTCAGGTGAACTGGTCAGTCTCGTGGGCTTATAGACGAGGGGATACAGATATCTACAGTATAAACTACTCAACAAGGCAGGTGGACTGGTCAGTCTCGTGGGCTTATAGATGGGATACAGATATCTACAGTATAAACTACTCAACAAGGCAGGTGGACTGGTCAGTCTCGTGGGCTTATAGACGCCGGGATACAGATATCTGCAGTATAAACTACTCAAGGCAGGTGGACTGGTCAGTCTCGTGGGCTTATAGACGACGGGATACAGATATCTACAGTATAAACTACTCAACAAGGCAGGTGGACTGGTCAGTCTCGTGGGCTTATAGACGGGATACAGATATCTACAGTATAAACTACTCAACAAGGCAGGTGGACTGGTCAGTCTCGTGGGCTTATAGACGGGATACAGATATCTGCAGTATAAACTACTCAACAAGGCAGGTGGACTGGTCAGTCTCGTGGGCTTATAGACGCCGGGATACAGATATCTGCAGTATAAACTACTCAACAAGGCAGGTGGACTGGTCAGTCTCGTGGGCTTATAGACGCCGGGATACAGATATCTGCAGTATAAACTACTCAAGGCAGGTGGACTGGTCAGTCTCGTGGGCTTATAGACGAGGGGATACAGATATCTGCAGTATAAACTACTCAACAAGGCAGGTGGACTGGTCAGTCTCGTGGGCTTATAGACGAGGGGATACAGATATCTACAGTATAAACTACTCAACAAGGCAGGTGGACTGGTCAGTCTCGTGGGCTTATAGACGAGGGGATACAGATATCTACAGTATAAACTACTCAACAAGGCAGGTGGACTGGTCAGTCTCGTGGGCTTATAGATGAGGGGATACAGATATCTGCAGTATAAACTACTCAACAAGGCAGGTGGACTGGTCAGTCTCGTGGGCTTATAGATGGGATACAGATATCTACAGTATAAACTACTCAACAAGGCAGGTGGACTGGTCAGTCTCGTGGGCTTATAGACGAGGGGATACAGATATCTACAGTATAAACTACTCAACAAGGCAGGTGGACTGGTCAGTCTCGTGGGCTTATAGACGAGGGGATACAGATATCTACAGTATAAACTACTCAACAAGGCAGGTGGACTGGTCAGTCTCGTGGGCTTATAGACGAGGGGATACAGATATCTACAGTATAAACTACTCAACAAGGCAGGTGGACTGGTCAGTCTCGTGGGCTTATAGACGACGGGATACAGATATCTGCAGTATAAACTACTCAACAAGGCAGGTGGACTGGTCAGTCTTGTGGGCTTATAGACGAGGGGATACAGATATCTGCAGTATAAACTACTCAACAAGGCAGGTGGACTGGTCAGTCTCGTGGGCTTATCGACGAGGGGATACAGATATCTGCAGTATAAACTACTCAACAAGGCAGGTGGACTGGTCAGTCTCGTGGGCTTATAGATGGGATACAGATATCTACAGTATAAACTACTCAACAAGGCAGGTGGACTGGTCAGTCTCGTGGGCTTATAGACGAGGGGATACAGATATCTGCAGTATAAACTACTCAACAAGGCAGGGGGACTGGTCAGTCTCGTGGGCTTATAGATGGGATACAGATAGCTGCAGTATAAACTACTCAACAAGGCAGGTGGACTGGTCAGTCTCGTGGGCTTATAGACGACGGGATACAGATATCTGCAGTATAAACTACTCAACAAGGCAGGTGGACTGGTCAGTCTCGTGGGCTTATAGACGAGGGGATACAGATATCTACAGTATAAACTACTCAACAAGGCAGGTGGACTGGTCAGTCTCGTGGGCTTATAGACGAGGGGATACAGATATCTACAGTATAAACTACTCAACAAGGCAGGTGGACTGGTCAGTCTCGTGGGCTTATAGACGAGGGGATACAGATATCTGCAGTATAAACTACTCAACAAGGCAGGTGGACTGGTCAGTCTCGTGGGCTTATAGATGGGATACAGATATCTACAGTATAAACTACTCAACAAGGCAGGTGGACTGGTCAGTCTCGTGGGCTTATAGATGGGATACAGATATCTACAGTATAAACTACTCAACAAGGCAGGTGGACTGGTCAGTCTCGTGGGCTTATAGACGAGGGGATACAGATATCTACAGTATAAACTACTCAACAAGGCAGGTGGACTGGTCAGTCTCGTGGGCTTATAGACGAGGGGATACAGATATCTACAGTATAAACTACTCAACAAGGCAGGTGGACTGGTCAGTCTCGTGGGCTTATAGACGAGGGGATACAGATATCTACAGTATAAACTACTCAACAAGGCAGGTGGACTGGTCAGTCTCGTGGGCTTATAGACGACGGGATACAGATATCTGCAGTATAAACTACTCAACAAGGCAGGTGGACTGGTCAGTCTTGTGGGCTTATAGACGAGGGGATACAGATATCTGCAGTATAAACTACTCAACAAGGCAGGTGGACTGGTCAGTCTCGTGGGCTTATCGACGAGGGGATACAGATATCTGCAGTATAAACTACTCAACAAGGCAGGTGGACTGGTCAGTCTCGTGGGCTTATAGATGGGATACAGATATCTACAGTATAAACTACTCAACAAGGCAGGTGGACTGGTCAGTCTCGTGGGCTTATAGACGAGGGGATACAGATATCTGCAGTATAAACTACTCAACAAGGCAGGGGGACTGGTCAGTCTCGTGGGCTTATAGATGGGATACAGATAGCTGCAGTATAAACTACTCAACAAGGCAGGTGGACTGGTCAGTCTCGTGGGCTTATAGACGACGGGATACAGATATCTGCAGTATAAACTACTCAACAAGGCAGGTGGACTGGTCAGTCTCGTGGGCTTATAGACGAGGGGATACAGATATCTACAGTATAAACTACTCAACAAGGCAGGTGGACTGGTCAGTCTCGTGGGCTTATAGACGAGGGGATACAGATATCTACAGTATAAACTACTCAACAAGGCAGGTGGACTGGTCAGTCTCGTGGGCTTATAGACGAGGGGATACAGATATCTGCAGTATAAACTACTCAACAAGGCAGGTGGACTGGTCAGTCTCGTGGGCTTATAGATGGGATACAGATATCTACAGTATAAACTACTCAACAAGGCAGGTGGACTGGTCAGTCTCGTGGGCTTATAGATGGGATACAGATATCTACAGTATAAACTACTCAACAAGGCAGGTGGACTGGTCAGTCTCGTGGGCTTATAGACGAGGGGATACAGATATCTACAGTATAAACTACTCAACAAGGCAGGTGGACTGGTCAGTCTCGTGGGCTTATAGACGAGGGGATACAGATATCTACAGTATAAACTACTCAACAAGGCAGGTGGACTGGTCAGTCTCGTGGGCTTATAGACGAGGGGATACAGATATCTACAGTATAAACTACTCAACAAGGCAGGTGGACTGGTCAGTCTCGTGGGCTTATAGACGAGGGGATACAGATATCTACAGTATAAACTACTCAACAAGGCAGGTGGACTGGTCAGTCTCGTGGGCTTATAGACGAGGGGATACAGATATCTACAGTATAAACTACTCAACAAGGCAGATGTCAGTGAGTGCTTCTCCCTTTCTAAATACGTTTATGTTGTAATCACCCAATAGAAATCACCCAATCCTTGTAATCACCCAATAGAAATCACCCAATCCTTGTAATCACCCAATAGAAATCACCCAATCCTTGTAATCACCCAATAGAAATCACCCAATCCTTGTAATCACCCAATAGAAATCACCCAATCCTTGTAATCACCCAATAGAAATCACCCAATCCTTGTAATCACCCAATAGAAAACACACAATCCTTGTAATCACCCAATAGAAATCACCCAATCCTTGTAATCACCCAATGGAAATCACCCAATCCTTGTAATCAACCAATATAAATCACCCAATCCTTGTAATCACCCAATAGAAAAAACATTTTTAGCTTCACTATTAATCCAATCCCAGGTCGATGCAAGGACATCAATGAAACTACCAATGTCAGGGAAGACAGAGACGACCCTAGAGAGCCCAGGGAAGATGTAGACGACCCTAGAGAGCCCAGGGAAGACAGAGACGACCCAAGAGAGCCCAGGGAAGACAGAAACGACCCTAGAGAGCCCAGGGAAGACGTAGACGACCATAGAGAGCCCAGGGAAGACAGAGACGACCCAAGAGAGCCCAGGGAAGACAGAGACGACCATAGAGAGCCCAGGGAAGACAGACAACCCTAGAGAGCCCAGGGAAGACAGAGACGACCCTAGAGAGCCCAGGGAAGACAGAGGCGACCCTAGAGAGCCCAGGGAAGACAGAGGCGACCCTAGAGAGCCCAGGGAAGACAGAGACGACCCTAGAGAGCCCAGGGAAGACAGAGACGACCCTAGAGAGCCCAGGGAAGACAGAGACGACCCTAGAAGAAACATTCAGCCGGCAGGGTAAGAGAACATGGCGGAGGTAGCTGCAAGGCAAGTGTGTGTGTGTGTATGTGTGTGTGCATATCTGTCTATGTATGTGTGTGTGTACTCACTGGAGACGGTGAGCAGGCTGAAGGACAGTTTGTTCCTGGGGGTGATGGGTGGGGGGCCCGGGGAGGAATGGGGCTGGGGGGCTCCGGGGGACACAGAGAGACGGCGGTCTCCACTCAACAGGTTCAACACCTGACTCTTTGGTCTCTGAGGCCTCAGTGGGCTGATCTGAACACACACAGAGAGAGAGAGAGAAGAGACGTATCACAGATCCTGTAGGAATCAAATCAAATCAAATCGTACAATCAAAAAATAGATAAGAGGACGCGGGCGGATCTGATGACGTCTGGAGAGAGCCATCAGAGATCAGGATGCTATCAATCAATCAATCATTCAGGAGAGAGGGAAGGAAGGAGAGAGCCATCAGAGATCAGGATGCTATCAATCAATCATTCAGGAGAGAGGGAAGGAAGGAGAGAGCCATCAGAGATCAGGATGCTATCAATCAATCAATCAATCAGGAGAGAGGGAAGGAAGGAGAGAGCCATCAGAGATCAGGATGCTATCAATCAATCAATCAATCAGGAGAGAAGGAAGGAAGGAGAGAGAGAGCAATACATAAAAAGCAAGCAAGAAACAAAGAAAGAGAGGAGGGAGAGAAAGGAGGGAGAGAAAGGAGGGAGAGAAAGGAGGGAGAAAGAAAGATGCCACCTAAAACCATCATGTTGCTATCAAACCTATTGTTTATTAGAAGTCAGACCATCAAAACTACATCACAGTAGAAAACCATCTAAACTACATCTCAATAGAACTCAATAGAAAATCATCTAAACTACATCTCAATAGAACTCAATAGAAAACCATCTAAACTACATCTCAATAGTATTCAATAGAAAAACATCTAAACTACATCTCAATAGAATTAAATAGAAAATAATCTAAACTACATCTCAATAGAACTCAATCGAAAACCATCTAAACTACATCTCAATAGAAAACCATCTAAACTACATCTCAATAGAAAACCATCTAAACTACATCACAATAGAAAACCATCTAAACTACATCTCAATAGAAAACCATCTAAACTACATCTCAATCGAAAAACATCTAAACTACATCTCAATAGAAAAACATCTAAACTACATCTCAATCGAAAAACATCTAAACTACATCTCAATCGAAAAACATCTAAACTACATCCCAATAGAAAACCATCTAAACTACATCTCAATAGAACTCAATAGAAAACCATCTAAACTACATCTCAATAGAACTCAATAGAAAACCATCTAAACTACATCTCAATAGAAAACCATCTAAACTACATCTCAATAGAAAACCATCTAAACTACATCTCAATAGATCTCAAAAGAAAACCATCTAAACTACATCTCAATAGAAAACCATCTAAACTACATCTCAATAGAAAACCATCTAAACTACATCTCAATAGAAAACCATCTAAACTACATCTCAATAGAAAACCATCTAAACTACATCTCAATAGAAAACCATCTAAACTACATCTCAATAGAACACCATCTAAACTACATCTCAATAGAAAACCATCTAAACTACATCTCAACAGAAAACCATCTAAACTACATCTCAATAGAAAACCATCTAAACTAAATCTCAATAGAAAACCATCTAAACTACATCTCAATAGATCTCAATAGAAAACCATCTAAAATACATCTCAATAGAAAACCATCTAAACTACATCTCAATAGAAAACCATCTAAACTACATCTCAATATAACTCAATGGAAAACCATCTAAACTACATCTCAATAGAAAACCATCTAAACTACATCTCAATAGAAAACCATCTAAACTACATCACAATAGAAAACCATCTAAACTACATCACAATAGAAAACCATCTAAACTACATCTCAATATAACTCAATAGAAAACCATCTAAACTACATCTCAATAGAAAACCATCTAAACTACATCTCAATAGAAAACAATCTAAACTACATCTCAATAGAAAACCATCTAAACTACATCACAATAGAAAACCATCTAAACTACATCACAATAGAAAACCATCTAAACTACATCTCAATAGAAAACCATCTAAACTACATCTCAATAGAAAACCATCTAAACTACATCTCAATAGAAAACCATCTAAACTACATCTCAATAGAAAACCATCTGAACTACATCCCAATAGAAAACCATCTAAACTACATCTCAATAGAAAACCATCTAAACTACATCTCAATAGAAAACCATCTAAACTACATCTCACTAGATCTCAATAGAAAACCATCTAAACTACATCTCAATAGAACACCATCTAAACTACATCTCAATAGAAAACCATCTGAACTACATCCCAATAGAAAACCATCTAAACTACATCTCAATAGAAAACCATCTAAACCACATCTCAATAGAAAACCATCTAAACTACATCTCAATAGATCTCAATAGAAAACCATCTAAACTACATCTCAATAGAACACCATCTAAACTACATCTCAATAGATCTCAATAGAAAACCATCTAAACTACATCTCAATAGAACTCAATAGAAAACCATCTAAACTACATCTCAATAGATCTCAATAGAAAACCATCTAAACTACATCTCAATAGATCTCAATAGAACACCATCTAAACTACATCTCAATAGATCTCAATAGAAAACCATCTAAACTACATCTCAATAGATCTCAATAGAAAACCATCTAAACTACATCTCAATAGAACTCAATAGAAAACCATCTAAACTGCATCTCAATAGAAAACCATCTAAACTACATCACAATAGAAAACCATCTAAACTACATCTCAATAGAAAACCATCTAAACTACATCTCAATAGATCTCAAAAGAAAACCATCTAAACTACATCTCAATAGAAAACCATCTAAACTACATCTCAATAGAAAACCATCTAAACTACATCTCAATAGAAAACCATCTAAACTACATCTCAATAGAAAACCATCTGAACTACATCCCAATAGAAAACCATCTAAACTACATCTCAATAGAAAACCATCTAAACTACATCTCAATAGAAAACCATCTAAACTACATCTCACTAGAACACCATCTAAACCACATCTCAATAGAAAACCATCTAAACTACATCTCAATAGATCTCAATAGAAAACCATCTAAACTACATCTCAATAGATCTCAATAGAAAACCATCTAAACTACATCTCAATAGAAAACCATCTAAACTACATCTCAATAGATCTCAATAGAAAACCATCTAAACTACATCTCAATAGAAAACCATCTAAACTACATCACAATAGAAAACCATCTAAACTACATCACAATAGAAAACCATCTAAACTACATCTCAATAGAAAACCATCTAAACTACATCTCAATAGAAAACCATCTAAACTACATCTCAATAGAAAACCATCTAAACTACATCTCACTAGAACACCATCTAAACCACATCTCAATAGAAAACCATCTAAACTACATCTCAATAGATCTCAATAGAAAATCATCTAAACTACATCTCAATAGAACACCATCTAAACTACATCTCAATAGATCTCAATAGAAAACCATCTAAACTACATCTCAATAGAACTCAATAGAAAACCATCTAAACTACATCTCAATAGATCTCAATAGAAAACCATCTAAACTACATCTCAATAGATCTCAATAGAAAACCATCTAAACTACATCTCAATAGAACTCAATAGAAAACCATCTAAACTGCATCTCAATAGAAAACCATCTAAACTACATCTCAATAGAAAACCATCTAAACTACATCTCAATAGATCTCAAAAGAAAACCATCTAAACTACATCTCAATAGAAAACCATCTAAACTACATCTCAATAGAAAACCATCTAAACTACATCTCAATAGAAAACCATCTAAACTACATCTCAATAGAAAACCATCTAAACTACATCACAATAGAAAACTATCTAAACTACATCTCAATAGAAAACCATCTAAACTACATCTCAATAGAACACCATCTAAACTACATCTCAATAGAAAACCATCTAAACTACATCTCAATAGAAAACCATCTAAACTACATCTCAATAGAAAACCATATAAACTAAATCTCAATAGAAAACCATCTAAACTACATCTCAATAGATCTCAATAGAAAACCATCTAAAATACATCTCAATAGAAAACCATCTAAACTACATCTCAATAGAAAACCATCTAACCTCATCTCAATATAACTCAATAGAATACCATCTAAACTACATCTCAATAGAAAACCATCTAAACTACATCTCAATAGAAAACCATCTAAACTACATCACAATAGAAAACCATCTAAACTACATCACAATAGAAAACCATCTAAACTACATCTCAATAGAAAACCATCTAAACTACATCTCAATAGAAAACCATCTGAACTACATCCCAATAGAAAACCATCTAAACTACATCTCAATAGAAAACCATCTAAACTACATCTCAATAGAAAACCATCTAAACTACATCTCACTAGAACACCATCTAAACCACATCTCAATAGAAAACCATCTAAACTACATCTCAATAGATCTCAATAGAAAACCATCTAAACTACATCTCAATAGAACACCATCTAAACTACATCTCAATAGATCTCAATAGAAAACCATCTAAACTACATCTCAATAGAACTCAATAGAAAACCATCTAAACTACATCTCAATAGATCTCAATAGAAAACCATCTAAACTACATCTCAATAGATCTCAATAGAAAACCATCTAAACTACATCTCAATAGAAAACCATCTAAACTACATCTCAATAGATCTCAATAGAAAACTATCTAAACTACATCTCAATAGAAAACCATCTAAACTACATCTCAATATAACTCAATAGAAAACCATCTAAACTACATCTCAATAGACCTCAATAGAAAACCATCTAAACTACATCTCAATAGAAAACCATCTAAACTACATCTCAATAGAAAACCATCTAAACTACATCTCAATAGAAAACCATCTAAACTACATCTCAATAGAAAACCATCTAAACTACATCTCAATAGAAAACCATCTGAACTACATCCCAATAGAAAACCATCTAAACTACATCTCAATAGAAAACCATCTAAACTACATCTCAATAGAAAACCATCTAAACTACATCTCACTAGAACACCATCTAAACCACATCTCAATAGAAAACCATCTAAACTACATCCCAATAGATCTCAATAGAAAACCATCTAAACTACATCTCAATAGAACACCATCTAAACTACATCTCAATAGATCTCAATAGAAAACCATCTAAACTACATCTCAATAGAACTCAATAGAAAACCATCTAAACTACATCTCAATAGATCTCAATAGAAAACCATCTAAACTACATCTCAATAGATCTCAATAGAAAACCATCTAAACTACATCTCAATAGAACACCATCTAAACTACATCTCAATAGATCTCAATAGAAAACTATCTAAACTACATCTCAATAGAAAACCATCTAAACTACATCTCAATATAACTCAATAGAAAACCATCTAAACTACATCTCAATAGAAAACCATCTAAACTACATCTCAATAGACCTCAATAGAAAACCATCTAAACTACATCTCAATAGAAAACCATCTAAACTACATCTCACTAGAACACCATCTAAACCACATCTCAATAGAAAACCATCTAAACTACATCTCAATAGATCTCAATAGAAAACCATCTAAACTACATCTCAATAGAACACCATCTAAACTACATCTCAATAGATCTCAATAGAAAACCATCTAAACTACATCTCAATAGAACTCAATAGAAAACCATCTAAACTACATCTCAATAGATCTCAATAGAAAACCATCTAAACTACATCTCAATAGATCTCAATAGAAAACCATCTAAACTACATCTCAATAGAACACCATCTAAACTACATCTCAATAGATCTCAATAGAAAACCATCTAAACTACATCTCAATAGAAAACCATCTAAACTACATCTCAATAGAAAACCATCTAAACTACATCTCAATAGAACTCAATAGAAAACCATCTAAACTACATATCAATAGAAAACCATCTAAACTACATCTCACTAGAAAACCAATTAAATGTACTGCACTGAAAGGCCAACTGTGTCTAAGCTGAAGAATAACAAACGAGAGAGCAATTAAATACCATTTAGGGTGAAAATTGCTTTCGTATCCTCGTCGGGATTGGCTCATCGTATTCCTCTCTGAACATGCAAATATGTACAGAGGCTATTTGTATTTCTAAAGCTGGGTATAGATTGAAACTCACGTTTATTGTCAGCTTACTGCATCTTATTTGTGGTTAGTGCCTCAATATTGGTTTCACATGGTATGGCATAATTTCAATCTGTATTGTGAAGAAGTTTTAAAGGGCTCCACACTTATATATATATATATATATATATATATATATATTGTAGACAATCAGCTGTTGATTCACAAGTTAATTTGTCATTCAACCCCTCTGTAAAACTCAAAGTCAGTCAACAACAGGGTGATGCTTAGAGTGGATTTATTTAACGGAGACAGTACAGTTTACAGCTGTTAGCCTCTTCCCTGTGCCAATGATGTTGAATGAAAGAGTAATCTCTCCTCTCTTCTCAGGCCCCGAGGAAGAAGCTCTATCAGGGGCCAGCCGCCTGGCTGGCTGATCTACCACCAGGGGAATCTAGGGGCCAGACGACTGGCTGACTGATCTACCACCAGGGGAATCTAGGGGCCAGGCACCTGGCTGGCTGATCTACCACCAGGGGAATCTAGGGGCCAGACGACTGGCTGACTGATCTATCACCAGGGGAACCTAGGGGCCAGACGACTGGCTGGCTGATCTACCACCAGGGGAATCTAGGGGCCAGACGACTGGCTGGCTGATCTACCACCAGGGGAATCTAGGGGCCAGACGACTGATGCCTGGATGGCTGATCTACCACCAGGGGAATCTAGGGGCCAGACGACTGATGCCTGGCTGGCTGATCTACCACCAGAGGAATCTAGGGGCCAGACGACTGATGCCTGGATGGCTGATCTACCACCAGGGGAATCTAGGGGCCAGACGACTGACGTCTGGCTGGCTGATCTACCACCAGGGGAATCTAGGGGCCAGACGACTGGCTGACTGATGTAGCACCAGGGGAATCTAGGGGCCAGACGACTGGCTGGATGATCTACCACCAGGGGAATCTAGGGGCCAGACGACTGGCTGACTGATCTACCACCAGGGGAATCTAGGGGCCAGACGACTGGCTGACTGATCTACCACCAGGGGAATCTAGGGGCCAGACGACTGGCTGGCTGATCTACCACCAGGGGAATCTAGGGGCCAGACGACTGGCTGGCTGATCTACCACCAGGGGAATCTAGGGGCCAGACGACTGGCTGGCTGACTGATCTGCCACCAGGGGAATCTAGGGGCCAGACAACTGGCTGGCTGATCTACCACCAGGGGAATTTAGGGGCCAGACGACTGGCTGGCTCATCTACCACCTGGGGAATCTAGGGGCCAGACGACTGGCTGGCTCATCTACCACCTGGGGAATCTAGGGGCCAGACGACTGGCTGGCTCATCTACCACCTGGGGAATCTAGGGGCCAGACGACTGGCTGGCTCATCTACCACCTGGGGAATCTAGGGGCCAGACGACTGGCTGGCT